>NC_061094.1:31535479-31563775 GCF_015104395.2 Macrobrachium nipponense
CATGAACCTTTATGGCCAGGAGGGAGGATGTGAGGCTGTAGTTGAAAGTGCGATAAAAGCTGCATGAGGGAAGTGGAGGGAGGCAACTGGAGTAGTATGTGATAAGAAAATGCCAATCAAGCTAAAAGTCAAGATGTATAGCTTAGTGATAAGACCACTGTTAATGTATGGATTGGAAACATGGGCTCTAACATGAAAAGAGGAAGTAATGCTTGAGAGAACAGAGATGAGAATGCTGAGTTGGACTATGGGAATTTCGCTGCTTGAGAGATTGGAAAATGATGAAATACGAAGGCTTAATAAAGATTACAGAAGTGATAAGAGAGTCACAATTGTGACGGTATGGGCATGTGTTGAGGATGATATGGAGAGAAAAGGTTTGGAGGGGGATGATGCCTTTGACAGAAGGCAGTGGAGAAGGCACATCAGGCAACCAACCCCCTAATATAGGTATAACGATGGGAAAGAAGAGAGTGCCAGATGTCACTATGCATGCAATGATTAAAAGACAATTACTATTATTATTATTTTTTTTTTCTCTATCACAGTCCTCCAATTCGACTGGGTGGTATTTATAGTGTGGGGTTCCGCGTTGCATCCTGCCTCCTTAGGAGTCCATCACTTTTCTTACTATGTGCGCCGTTTCTAGGATCACACTCTTCTGCACGAGTCCTGGAGCTACTTCAGCGTCTAGTTTTTCTATATTCCTTTTCAGGGTTCTTGGGATCGTGCCTAGTGCTCCTATGATTATGGGTACAATTTCCACTGGCATATCCCATATCCTTCATATTTCTATTTTCAGATCTTGATACTTATCCATTTTTTCCCTCTCTTTCTCTTCAACTCTGGTGTCCCATGGTATTGCGACATCAATGAGTGATACTTTCTTCTTGACTTTGTCAATCAACGTCACGTCTGGTCTATTTGCACATATCACCCTATCCGTTCTGATACCATAGTCCCAGAGGATCTTTGCCTGATCATTTTCTATCACTCCCTCAGGTTGGTGCTTGTACCACTTATTACTGCAAGGTAGCTGATGTTTCTTGCACACGCTCCAGTGGAGGGTTTTTGCCACTGAATCATGCCTCTTTTTGTACTGGTTCTGTGCAAGTGCCGGGCATTCGCTTGCTATGTGGTTTATGGTTTCATTTTTCGTATTGCACTTCCTACATATGGGAGAGATGTTATTTCCGTCTATCATTCTTTGAACATATCTGGTTCTTAGGGCCTGATCTTGTGCCACTGTTATCATTCCTTCAGTTTCCTTCTTTAGCTCTCCCCTCTGTAGCCATTGCTATGTGTCATCGCTGGCTAGTCTTTAGTCTGTCTCATGTATTGTCCGTGCATTGGTTTGTTGTGCCAGTCCTCTGTTCTGTCTGTCTTTCTCCTGTCTGTATATTTCTGGGTCTTCGTCTACTTTTATTAGTCCTTCCCATGCACTCTTTAGCCACTTGTCTTCACTGGTTTTCAGATATTGCCCCAGTGCTCTGTTCTCAATGTTGACGCAGTCCTCTATACTTAGTAGTCCTCTCCCTCCTTCCTTTCGTGTTATGTATAGTCTGTCCATATTTGCTCTTGGGTGTAGTGCTTTGTGTATTGTCATATGTTTCCTGGTTTTCTGATCTATGCTGCAGAGTTCTGCCTTTGTCCATTCCACTATTTCCTGCGCTGTATGTGATTACTGGACCTGCCCATGTGTTTATGGCTTTTATCATATTTCCCGGCGTTGAGTTTTGACTTGAGTATCGCCTTGAGTCTCTGCATATATTCTTTCCTGATCGTGTCCCTCACTCTTTGTGGTTTTATATCCCCTCCTTCCATTATTCCCAGGTATTTGTATCCAGTCTCATCTATGTGTTTGATGTTGCTCCATCTGGTAGCATTATCCCTTCAGTTCTCGTTACTTTGCTTTTTTGTATGTTGACTAAGGCGCATTTTTCTATTCCAAACTCCATCCTGATGTCCCCATATCCAAAATCCTTACAGTCTGGATTAGGGTATCTATTTCCTTGATGCTCTTACCATACAGCTTGATGTCGTCCATGAACATCAGATGGTTGATTCTGTTGCCTCTTTTCTTGAGTTGGTACCCGGCATCCATCTTCTGTAGTACTTTTGTCATGGGAATCATGGCTACTACGAAGAGTAGTGGGGACAGTGAGTTGCCCTGGAAGATCCCTCTCCTGATATTAACCTCTGCAAGTCTTATTCCAGAGCTTGTAAGTATTGTATTCCAGTTGCGCATTGTATTTTTTGAGGAAGCTGATGGTGTTTTCCTCTGCCCCATATATTTTTAGGCATTCTATTAGCCAAGTGTGTGGTATCATGTCGAAGGCTTTCTTATAGTATATCCATGCCATGCTTAGGTTGGTTTTCCTTCTCCTACCATTTTGTCTATCAGGAGCTGGTCTTTTGTGCCCCTACACTTCCTTCTGCAGCCTTTCTGTTGGTAGGGGATGGTGTTTGTCTCCTCTAGGTAGTTGTATAGCCTTTCACTGATGATACCTGTTAGTAACTTCCACATTATTGGTAGGCAGGTGATAGGCCTGTAGTTACTGGCTATATTTCCCTTACTCTTGTCTTTTTGTACTAAGGATGTTCTTCCTGTGGTCATCCATTTGGGTGCATGGTGATTTGAGATACAATGCTGGAGTTATTCTGCTATTCGTGGGTGTAGGGCCTTGAAGTTTTTCAGCCAGTATCCATGGACTTCATCGGGACCTGGGGCTTTCCAGTTTGGCATTTTCTTTAGTTGGTGTCTGACTGTGTCTGTCGTGATCTCAGTGAATCTTTGTTTTATTCTCCTTGTTTCTTCTTCCTTGACTTCCTGGAGCCATGTTGCATGTTTGTTGTGTGATACTGGATTGCTCCATGTTTTCCCAGAGTCTCTTACTTGGTTCGGTTTCAGGAATTTCTTGGTGGTTGTCCTTCCCCTCTTAGTTGGCTGCATAGTCTTTTCTGGTTGGTTCCGAATAGTTTGTTCTGTTGGTATCCCTTATTCCTGTTCATGTACCGTTGGATCTTATGTGCTTTGGCCTTAAGCCTCTGTTTTACATCTTCTATTGTGTTTAGTCTCCTCTCTTGTACTTTGTATTTCTCGTTGAGTTCCTCCCTTGTTTTCTTGCTTCTTAGCCTTTTTTCTGCCATCTCTTTCAGTTTACTCAAGTCAGATCTCATCACCATGATTTACTTTTCCAGACACCTTTTCCAAGGAAGTTGCTGTTTTGGTTTCTGTTGGGTTGGTTGTGCTGGTGGTGTTGGTGTTCGAATCCCCATCAGTTCTTGCTCCTGCATATGCCAAGTTATTTGTTTCTGTGATACTGGTGGTGTGTATTATGCCCATTATTTCATTGACCTCACTTGTTTTCTCCCTTAATTTCTTGGTGTTGTAGGCTTTCATGGAGGGGATCTTTGTTCTCTCTGTATCTGGCTCCATCCATTGTCTAATCTTTTCTACCCATTCCGTCCTCTCTGTTACTTCGTCGGTGTTTCTTCGTGTGTCGTTGTTTGATACCTCATCATCCCTGTTGTCTTCTTTGGCATCGTCTCTCAGTTCGTCTTCGTGTAATTCGTTGTCGTGTGACATTTCCCTTTCCAGTTCTTCTCTTTCTGTTGGGGAGAGCCAGTTCTTTTTCTTTATGTTCCTTACTTGGTCTGCCAGCCTCTGCTCTGTTTGGGGGGTGTTATTCCTCTCATTCCAGATGTTGACCAACCTTCTTCTATATCCTTTCTCCGTCGGGTTGCTTCTGATGTAGCATCTCCATATTATTATTATTATTATTATTATTATTATTATTATTATTATTATTATTATTATTATTATTATTATTATTATTATTATTATTATTATTATTATGCAAAGAAAAATACTATTCTGGCAAATGCTGGAAACAAATAGACCCCTCTGGAATGGCTTTTTGTGTAACAAGACAGAATTCTTAACCTTTCAAAAGTTTCTGCCCTCTTCATCAGAGGACATACTTCGCATGTTATGTTCTTGCAGATCCCGCAATGCATCCATTTCTGTTTAAATTTATACTACTTTAATTCTTTCTCTTACATCAGGTTTAGGATTACCAGGTAAATGACGCTTGACGACCACAAAAACTTCTTCCATATGATCCAACCACACCTAAAAGGCCAGTTTCCAATAAAATACATCTGGTATTGATCTTTGCCAAGCTACTAAGGAATTGTTTGAAACCCCGGTGGCCACTGAGATGATTAATGACCTTTCTATAACTGCTACAGTTACATACATTACTGCTTTTCAAAATGATCTTACTAATTGCTACAAGCGCCTTTCTGACACTTTTTTTCTTTTTTCTTATTCAAATCATTATGAAAAATTTTGAAACATGAGGAAGGATTCGAAAATTTAAGGGAAATTGAAAGAAATAAATTAACTGCCTCATATAAAACTTAGTAGAGCAAAACTTTGTTTTTGTGATGTTTTGAGATCCATGTGATATTTTTGGCGTGGCTTTTGTTCTATGGTTTCTTTAACAACATCTCGAACACGAAAACATGAAAATGTCTTTTTAAAGCCATGTCAAAAACCGTCATCACAATACCGATGTTCGGCCTTAAGCTGATAACGACCTAAGATTTGAGGAGAAACAGAACATTTAAGGGGCTACCGGCCCCCTCTGCCATTATGTTTTGGTCCCTAGACTAATTTCACGAGTCATTGAAAGCAATCACCCCCTTAGTTCATTAGATTTCATACCCTCTCATGTGTGGTTCATCTGACCTGACCTCTACACCCTCTGCTTGTCTGTTGCAGTGTTCCGCACCTGCATCTCTCTCTGCCCCCTCACGCCTGCATCTCAGCCTACCGACCAAACTCTTTCAATCCAATTTAGCACCTCATTGTATCTTTTCTTTCCATACTCTTCTCTACCGTCATTCAATGACCTCTCCAGGTACCTGCAAAGATTAGTGGCAGAAATGAAAGAACTGAAGGAGATCACCAGTTTTGACAGATGTTAGAAAGGACATGGCCCATCAAATTGCATTTCGTCCTAGTTTGTACACGCTGCATTATGCTCTAACGAAGAGGTGTCACGCTCAAGTCTGACAACCCATCAAGCTGCTCCAGTATACCTAAGTCTTGGTGGTAACCTATGGCTAACTTCCTCTACTACTACTCCATCTGGAAGTCGGACTCTGTCTCAACATCCAACCCAACATTCCACTTGAAGCATTTGATATATCTCATTTTTTTCATAGCTTCTCTTTTGCACTGATCATTTTATGTAAGCTTACCGCTGTTAGTATTTGTGTTACAACGTTACTTGCTTTGCAGATTCGTGCAGCCTTCCTTCCTATTGTGTGCCATCTTCTGTAATTGAACAATGCCACTCAATATTTACTGCAGATGCCATTCTTGGGATACTATTCCTGAGACTCTTCTTGCCCACCATTATCTCTACATTAAGGGGTCGGCTTCCTGATGCGCCTTCTCCAATGCCTTTCACTGCCTTCAATCAAAGGCATCATCCTCCACCAAACCTCTTCCCTCCATACTATATTCCTTACAACATCAGGCATGGTATTTTGTTTGGCAAAGGGGTTTTTACGATCGCATGCCCTTGCTGTTATCAATCACAGTTATTGGCGGTGGGCCTTGCTGTTGACTAAAAAGTCCACCTGCACAGCAGCAGTTTCCAAAGTTATTGGCGGTGGGCCTACCCTTGTATTCAAAAGTAAGTCAGCAAGGCAGCAGCTGTCCTTTTAGTCACCTTTTACGACACACAGGACCTACGGTAGTGGTATTCTTACACCCCTACCACAAGGTCGTGGATACTATTGTTGAGACTCAGTGGGAGCAAACCTTGCTGACAGTGCTCCACCCCATGTTGTGTTTTGTACTAGTATTCTTAAGAGTTTGATCCATGTATCTATGCACCATGTTTAACCACTAGAATTAGTTTTTTTTTTTTTTTTTTTCTTGCACTCTGGTGGCAATCTTGTTCTTTGATATTGTACATAAGTTCCAATTCCAGCAGTGATTCAGTGCCATGGAGCCAGTGAGAACTTATAAATTTCGTTCCCTCTGACTACCTTATAGAATTATATTTGTAAATGGACAGATTGCATTTACCTTTAATCCTTCTGAATGTAATTATAGAGGTTTCTATTAAGGTATGTATTCTATTCATTTTTCTGATTACTAGTGGCGAACCGTCCCTAGTCAGCTTGTCGCTTCCAAAGAGGCATTTTTGAGTACAGCCAGTGCTTTGCTAGATTTTTCCAAAGTAAAAATCATAAACCCCGGCTGGCCCTTTGGCCCAATAAAAAAATTCACTCTGTGATTTTTGTTCTAATGATGACCTTCCAAAGCATACACATACCACAGTGATTATTTTAGTTAAAGTCCTCCTGGGCCTCTGTGAGGCTCATAAGACAGGTGCCGATCTCCTGTTACTTTGGCAGACAGTCAGTGGGGGACAGATCCCAATGCCTGAAACACGTGGCCAGTGCGTCGCTAGGCCCACTGTTTAACCCCCCAGCCTGAGTGCTGGTAACTATTTTCCTACTCACCATCGACATTTCAGGCCGCTAGGTTGGTGGGCCGCTGGGTTTATGCAATGGCGCCATTCCCAAGCCACCAGCAAGCAGCGGGGCTTGACCCCGGTCCTAACCGACTGGTAGGAGAGAACCTTGCCACTGCACCACCAAGGCAACACCACAGTGAACAAACTAATGATAAAAGAACCACAAAATATACATCACGGCACTGACAAGATGAATTATCTTTTTCTTCTGCATAGCAGCGGCTTCTGCTGTGAGTATAAATGGAACTTTTGGAGTTGTCTTAAAAAACTGTGCAAATGTGAAATCAAGTATATTAAGCATGAAATTGGCCAGTAAGGTCATTATAGATTTAAAAAATAAATCGAACTCAGTGAAAAAGTCAAATCTTGTTTGGCAAATAGTATGCTGAGACTCTGTAGCAGAGGAGAATGATGAAGGGAGGTTAATTTTTTAGATTCTAAGTCCCGAACAGCTTCTCTTGCTTGCATGGATTTCCAGGAACACTTGTAATCTTGTTACCCCTTATCGTTTTACAAATGGAGTTTTTTGCTGTAAGTTAAAATGGCAGCAGTGTTGTTGTCTGTTAAGCTTATAAGGTAAAATGAACTGTGTTCACTGGCTACTTCCATTGCATGTACTGGCTCGACCAATAAACTACACCGAGATTTGTGAAAAAGTAAGCATTCTAGGCAATGTAAATAAATCCTGGCACATACTAAGCATATAAATATTTCACTCTGAATATCTTCGACTGTGTACTAAAACCACAACCTAAGACTGTCCACCATTACACCTCGGTTCCATAATAATTCATTTGATAGTCTAATGTAATTTTTTGTAAAGCATGAAACACTCCCAGTAAAAAATTTGGTTTCATGATTTAAGTAAAAATTCCTCATTCTAGGGCAATGCCTGAAACAAGTGGCCAATGTGTCGCTAGGCCCACTGTTTAACCCCCCAGCCAGAGTGCTGGTAACTATTCTCCTACTCACCATCGACTTTTCAGGCCGCTAGGTTGGTGAGCCGCTGGGTTTATGCAATGGCGCCATTCCCAAGCCACCAGCAAGCAGCGGGGCTTGACCCCGGTCCTAACCGACTGGTAGGAGAGAACCTTGCCACTGCACCACCAAGGCAACACCACAGTGAACAAACTAATGATAAAAGAACCACAAAATATACATCACGGCACTGACAAGATGAATTATCTTTTTCTTCTGCATAGCAGCGGCTTCTGCTGTGAGTATAAATGGAACTTTTGGAGTTGTCTTAAAAAACTGTGCAAATGTGAAATCAAGTATATTAAGCATGAAATTGGCCAGTAAGGTCATTATAGATTTAAAAAATAAATCGAACTCAGTGAAAAAGTCAAATCTTGTTTGGCAAATAGTATGCTGAGACTCTGTAGCAGAGGAGAATGATGAAGGGAGGTTAATTTTTTAGATTCTAAGTCCCGAACAGCTTCTCTTGCTTGCATGGATTTCCAGGAACACTTGTAATCTTGTTACCCCTTATCGTTTTACAAATGGAGTTTTTTGCTGTAAGTTAAAATGGCAGCAGTGTTGTTGTCTGTTAAGCTTATAAGGTAAAATGAACTGTGTTCACTGGCTACTTCCATTGCATGTACTGGCTCGACCAATAAACTACACCGAGATTTGTGAAAAAGTAAGCATTCTAGGCAATGTAAATAAATCCTGGCACATACTAAGCATATAAATATTTCACTCTGAATATCTTCGACTGTGTACTAAAACCACAACCTAAGACTGTCCACCATTACACCTCAGTTCCATAATAATTCATTTGATAGCCTAATGCAATTTTTTATGAAGCATGAAACACTCCCGGTAAAAATTTGGTTTCATTGATTTAAGTCAAATTCCTCATTCTGAGGCAATGAATACATCAAAAATATTGCTGTTAACACCTATGATTTCCTGCTGATACAAATTCTGACCAACAGCAGTCATTTTAATAAGATATATGTAGTATGTCGTTTCCCCTCTTATCAGTTTGTATATTTAAAGAACACGGTTCTTTAACCCTATACTCAGCAATATCCGTGAATGAATGTTCTCGCAGGAAGATATGAAAAGAGATATACAAGACAACTAACATGGTAACCACGGACCAGACTAAATTAAAAAGTTTTGCATTACAGGTTTGTGGAGATTTTACCGAAGTTTATGGTAAATTCACTAGCACTCATTATCCACGGAAATATCGAAATTACCAAAACTTTTTAAGAATTGTACACTTGCTTTCCTATAAAGATAACTTGTCAAGATTTCTTTTTGCACAGAAGAAATTGCCTGGGCAGTGTTTACAGGACTTTATGACGATTAAAAATTCTGATAATTTGATAACCTACTGTGGACGTAATGGGCCAAAAGAATACATATCAAGAACGAGTGAGGTATCCGTTATTTTTAAAAGTGATGCACAGAAAATGAGAATTGCATTTAAGTGTGTTTACATAAGTATGGCAGATGGCTCTTCCACTGAAACTACTGTGGTTGTAACTTCTACAAATAGGCCATCAACTACTTGTATTATATTATTAGAATAAATAGCAACAGCAGCATCAGCAACAGCTTTTCTGCCAAAACAACTAATGATCCAACAACGATTTCAGTGCCCTCAACTACTATTACTGAATCAACAAAATCTTTTACAATGATACCAACAACTCTCATGGAAAGAGGGACTTTTCTGCCAACAATGACTAATAATCTATCATTATCTGAAATGCCTTCAACAACTTTCAACCAAATAACAGAAGGCTCTACACTGATACATGCATCAATTGCAGAAACTAGAACATCTTCACTAACATCAACCAATGACCCAGTAACCAATTCAGTGCCTTCAACTATGGTACTAATAATAAAGCAACGGAAGCTTTAACAACTTAATGAGACTTCAACTAGTATTGCTGAATCAAAGGACGCTTTCACAACGTTGCCTACAACCTTTATGGAAAAAAGGACATTACTGCCAACATCATCCAATGATCCAGTTACAACTTCAGTGCCTTCAACTACTATTACTGAATTAACAGACACTTCCACAATGTTGTATACAACTTTTATGGAAAAAAGGACACCCAATATCCAGTTAATTAAAACTTCAGTGCTTTAAACTACTAGTGCTGAATCAACAGATGCTTTCATAACTTTGCCTACAACTTTTATTGAAAAAAGGGGTTTACTGCCAACATCAACAATTGATCCAGTTACAAATTCAGTGCAGTCAACTACTATTGCTGACTCAATGGACACTTTCACAACGTTGCCTACAACTTTTATGCAAAAAGGCTTTTACTGCCAATATCACCAAATGATCCAGTTAAAACTTCAATGCCTTCATTCAACTCCTACTGCTGAATCAATGGACACTTTCACAACGCTGCCTATAATGTTTATGGAGAAAAGGTTTTTCTTGCCAACACCAACGAATGAACGAGTTACAACTTCAGTCCCTTCAACTACTATTGTTGAATCAACGGATACTGTCACAACTTTGCCTACAACTTTTATGGAAAAAAGTACTTTACTGCCAACATCAACAATGATCCATTTACATCCTCAGTGCTTTAAACTACTATTACTGAATCAAAAGAGCTTCAACAATACCTTCATATTTTATGGAAGAAAGGATAACGTGTTCAACGTAAAAATTATTGAATAATAACTGCAATCCTTTCAACTGCTATCGCTGAACAAAGAAGAAATTATACAATGACTCATAAAATTTATGGAAAAAAGTTACTTATTTGACAACATGAACTTAATGACCCAACATCAACTGTAATACCATTAACTACTATAACTGGGCCAAAAAAAAAAAAAATCTCCTGTGAAGCCTATAACTATTATTGGAAAAACCCTTGCCCAACAACAACTAATTATACAAATACAAATTAAAATGGGAATATTACTACAACGGAGCTTCAGCCATAACGTCTTCGACGACGATCACTGAACTACAAGGAGCCAAACTTCATAATATTCTTCAGTCGGCAACACTTAGTGGTTCACTGCTCTCTTGGGGCATTTGCTACCATTCCCGTGCCCTCAGACTCTCACAGGGTTAACAAGAATGATTCCAATCTCAGATGCAATATCATTTGATAGTCCTAAAAATTGATAAAAGTATAAAAGTTAATAAATGAATAATATTTTTGTAGACTATGGTTCAACATCCACTAAATTATTGTGAATTCAAAATTTGACCATGATCCCTGTGAATATTATGGAGCACTGACACTTCAGCTATTTCTCATTATATCACAACGAGCTGATTATTAATAGTTTATGTTTTAAAAGTATTCAACTAGAGAAATTTATTTTTCTCTGCTTTGCCAACCACAGATACTCATCATCATAAGAATTGATTACAAATTCTTTGATTGCATATGAAGCGACCTAGGGTGAATCAAGAAACAGTTCAACTTTTTCATTTTCTTTCCTTTCAAAAAGATATAACATGAACATGCATCTTAAATGACAAATAAACCATTCCAAAATACAATCTGGTTTTGAATAACACTATAATATGAAGTGTTAAGTGTACTCATTTTATTTAATGTGTACATAATATAAAAGGGCAATGGGGAATGAACTCTATGCTGAGACTTGGTGTCGTCCAGCCAAGGGCCAGTCTTTCACGCAAGTGGCCTCCACACAAGTATGCCGAATGAGGGTAACTAGGTCCAAGCTTAGACAGTGCAACACCTTTGAGATTAGGACTCGTCCCCTCAACCTCTCTTATGATACTGACGTCGTTTTGGGATGTGGGTCTTGACCCCCTCTGATATTACTATCGTTTTTCTTACTGTAACCATATACTATTAGTCATAGTAATACACTGCAGTTTAGTCAACTTTATGAGTAAAGTTTCTTTCTAGCATTAAAATGTGGTTTTCCATGGACCCTTCAGCATTGGAATCTACTACTCCAAATTTTAGAGGGGATAGGTTTTATCTTAATATGAAAAGTGAATACATTTACATGAAAATTCAAAGGATGTTTTATTTAAAACATTATGAATCACACCTTTCTGATCAAGTGTTACAATACCAGAGCTTCAATATGCTTGTTACTGAAAAATGCTTTCGTCAATAAATATTTCTCATGAAGATTATCAGCTATGTTGTTGTATTTTTCTGTCAGCAATTACTTGACCTATTTAATACAGTATGTCAACAGTATGTAAACGGTCAAACCGATGTTCATCATATGTATAAATTTGAGTTCTTTTTGAGATGGAACAAGCTAAAATTGCATGACAGTGGTTGATCCAGATATTTCTTAGAATTAGTGTTACCGTCAATTTCGAATGTATATGATAATAATTCAGCTGCATTACATTGCTTCTCAATTTACAAAAGATTTAGGGTACAGCTGCATCATTTGTAAAAAAATTAATATACTTATTAAATGATGCCTATTACTGATATCTGACAGAGCTGTAGCAGAGAAACATTGTTAGCTATAACAAACAATATATTGGTTGAACTGTGAGTGGACACTGGAGTTGCCTGATGGTGGGAAGTTTGTTCCGAACTCAGTTTTTCTTCAACAGGCAAATATGAACCTGACAACCATCGCTGAAACAGTTAAGACATGTTTATCTAATTCATGCCCACAATTATGGTCATAACGCTCGTAGTACCTACTGCTGCATAGTAAATAGCCATATATGTTTGACGTAGAATTATGTGGTGATGAATGTAGGCTCATCAAACTAGTACGCAAACTTCTGTCATTTAAAAATGTACTTCACATATAAAAAGGAAATCCTACTTGAAACATGGCTTTGGAAGTCATGAGACTTTATTTTAACGACTTGAGTATTTCAGTACAATAATCTACATTTTAGTTCAGTAAAACGTGCCGTAGGAAAGGGCTTATCTCAATCTGAAAACTACAAATATATGTAAAAGTCACGACATACTACATTTGTGAAGCTATTCAAATATTGTGAGCTATAAAAAATGGAACGACACATTGAGTAACAATTATTTCATGAGTAATAGAGGTTGGTTATAAAAAAAAAATTAAAAACTTTTAGACCCAAAATTATAAAGCTAGAACCTTGAGTATAGTGGACACACAATAGAAAAGGTAAAAGAAATCCCCCAAGAAAGCCGCACCAGCAAATATGATGTATTTTGAGATCTAACGGAAAGAATGGAGTAAAGCGGGACAAAGTTAAAAAGAAAGGAAACGTTTTCGATGATAATCCAAATATGAACTTTTGCTACATAACTGGCCTGGCAGCTAGAAGTATTGAAAACAACAATGAGTTAGAACTAGAAGAGTGCGAATGAAAGAGGGTGAAGTGGTGCAGGAAAAAGAAAAATGAAAAGGAAAAACAAGCAACTATGCAATGAACAGTGGAACAGAGGTGTTTGGCTATTGAGTGTTGGTGATTGTTGTTTAATATGGAGGGACTCTGAAAAGGGGAGCGAATGGATGTTTTTTGTTTGCCCGAGTATCTGAAAACCGCAGTATGTGATGGTGGCAGGATATGGCCTGAAGTCTTATGGCACTATTTGCATGAGCCTTCTCCATTAGCTCCAAATGGAATACTTTTCACCTGGAAGTTAGATTTTTAGAGACGTATTTTTATTTTAAGAACAATTGCTATCCCTTGAGCATGTTCAATCAAATCATTAAATCACTAATAATTCTGTTGAGATCAAAAGTAAATTATTGCCACTCTTGAGCCACCTG
Source organism: Macrobrachium nipponense (assembly GCF_015104395.2). Classification (NCBI taxonomy): domain Eukaryota; kingdom Metazoa; phylum Arthropoda; class Malacostraca; order Decapoda; family Palaemonidae; genus Macrobrachium; species Macrobrachium nipponense. The sequence continues at coordinate 31,548,760 of NC_061094.1, forward strand.
TATCCATATGTTGACTTCAGATTTACTTTTAATAATCAATTATCTCATAATCGAAAGATGTTTCGCTGTAAGACTCCCGCCTGTGAGTTGATGCGTGCCTGCATAGTTTAAAAGTTTAATTGTTCTAAGTGTAATTTTGGGACTTAGGTGAGACGTACCAAGCGCCTATTTAAGGTATGCATCGATTCTCATAGGAGTGTCAGCCATCGCACAGGCTTACCTTTAAGCAAAAGAAAAATAGTACCATTAGACTTCTTGCCATATCCTTTCACCGTTACATAAAATACTATGATTTCCAAATGTCCGGACAAAAAAGAAAAAGAGAAAAAAATTCATGTTCATTCTTCTTTATTTATCTGTTCAGTGATTTTATTTACGATTTCTGCTTAGTACGGAATCTCTTATTACTTTGCTATTGCTCTTTTGCCTGTTTTGATTTGTAGTTAACATAGCTTTTCATGTTCCTTTCTTTACTTTATATTACTATGGATTTCGAAGTGTTCTCAATCATAGTTGTTTTAATACTTTCTGGTATGGTCAATCAGTATCGATTTGCTATTTCTCTTCGTATTTTGTCATTCGATAGATAAGTGACCCTGATGAAAGGAAAAGTCATATGCATTCCCAAAAGCTCAGTTGTGCCTCTGTTACATTCTGAGCAATAATAATTAATAGTGTGTATGTGTATTCGTAAGAGCATGTATATATCTATATACATTATATATATATATATATATATATATATATATATATATATATATATAATATGTACATATACATATATATAAATAATGATCGTGTGGTCATACTATGATATATCTCAGTACGTTGGACCACTTGAATCATTACGGAGTTGAATATCAGGGTAAAATTTCATAAATATTTGGCTTCACTTATCATTTGGGTTTTGAAATGCAAATGAGCTTTTTTCAACATCGACGAAATAGTGCAACAGATGAAATACCCAGAACATTAAGTGGGACTATCAATGAACTCAAATTATGTATTTATGACTGGTTCTCCGAATCTCGTACCACACACACACAGATTACTATTCAGCTTCAAGGTTCCACGTCTCATGTTGCGTAATACATACCGTCACCAGAGGGCTCCACTCACACCAAATAAATACTGAAGAGCAAGAGATGGCATTGACCACTGACTTTGCTTTACTGAAAGCTGCAAGTCTTCTTCGTGACTGCAGTTCACTGCCAGGAGGAACATGAAGACTCTCCTGACTGCCACATGGCTGGTTTTCCTCTTTTACCCTTATGGGACAATGACCGTAAGTATTGGTTTCATCTAATTTGCAATTTCTTAAGAGACAGCTAGTTACTTGAGCAAACATATGATTTTTCTCTCTACAACGCTTTTCCGATTCGATTACGCTGACAAATGACATCAAAATATAGTCACTTTGTAAGGATAATGCTTTTTCTAGATTTTTATTGTATTTCATTATCAAGCCGTGTTGTTCTTTTACCCATTCTACAGAACGTTCCGCGGCCTTTCTGCCACTGTATAACCATGTAATTTCATTCTTTTTTTATATCTTATTATTCTTTAAATGTATGTCTCCAAGAAAAAACAAATCCTTCTGCCCCAGACCCAGTTTCTGTTCAGGTAGGATACTACATATCTGTCTGCAGCCTCCTTTATAGCCTGGCCCTCACAACTTTATAACAATATTTTAGCATTATAATTTTTGTTGTTAGCGAGGTTATCTGGAACACGCAGTAGCATTAGCAAACAGCTGTTTAGGCCCAGCCTTTAACGGACTAATTACAGGAGCTCACCTTCTGAGAACCTTTAGGGGACTCAATACGGCGCCATAGTTTTAGGTCTCTGAAAGCTCCATCCCAAGGACGATACCGACGCCATTTACGGACCCATCATGGCACAGCTTCCAAGCGTGTTTTGCCGTCTTTCGAGGACGGGTAGCTGGGTGCTGGTCAGCCAACCACACAACCAGGCGGCGGTCCAGAAACATCCATTCGACGTCGCGGCCTCCTTTGCCTCAACCGGGGGACGCCAGATATCTTCTCGACCCGCCGAACCTGCGGGCCTCCTCAGTTCCCCGACGCTGCCGTCGCTCCTGGGGCTCACTCGGCCTGCCCGGCATCGCTGCCACACCTGTAGACCTACCCACCCTTCCGACGCCGCCTGTAGTCCTCCTCGGCCCACCGACACTGCTGCCGCACCCGTGGGCCTCCTCTGCCTGCTGACGCTGTTACCTGTGGGCTTCCTCGACCTGCCGACGCCCTTGCCTTACCTGTGGTCGTCCCCACGGCCCATCCCTCGCCGCCACCACACGCAATGCAGCTCCCTCCGCAGTGTTGGTCGCCCTCAGTCGACAGTAGAACCCCCCAGGCAACCTCCAGGGGAGGCATCCTGTCAGCCAGCAATGCCGAAGGACTCTACATTCGGTAACGCCCCACAACAAGTGTCACAATGACATGGGGTCGCCTTCTGCCTCCAAGATATTTTTCATCCAATCATTATTCCTAATCATTGTCTTGTGGGGGGAGTATTTGTAAGGACAACGCTTTTTCTATATTTTTATTGTATTTCATTATCAAGCCATGTTGTTCCTTTAACCATTCTACAGAGCGTTCCAAGGCCTTTCCGCCGATGTATAACTCATGTAATTTCATTATTTGTATATCTTATTATCTTTAAATGTATGTCTCCGAGAAAACACAAATCCTTCTGGCCTAGACGCAGTTTCTCTCTGTTCAGGTATGTTACTACATATCCATCCGCAGCCTCCTTTATAGCCTGATTTTACCTGTAATAAATTATCAGTAACCAGTTACCTGTCTTACTCCCTGGTCTTTACAACTTTTTAACAATATTTTAGCATTATAATTTTTGTTGTTAGCGAGGTTATCTGCACATGCAGTAGCATTAGCGAACAGAAGGGAAAAATAAAAAAACCTAAGTTCTCAAGCGCTATGAAGAAAAGGGTAGTAAAGCTTCAAGGAGGCCAAGATATCAGTGGGGGGAAGTCTTAGTCCATATTAGGGAATATGACGCAGTCCGGAACTCTGCCTATCGAGCAACCGTTGCCTCGTTAAGGGAGAAGGGCTTGTGCCTTGTAGTTTTTCATGTAGATCACTGGCCTGCATTTCGAGACGTTTTTTTTTTTTTTTTTTTTTTTTTTTTTTTTACAAAGATCAAGGATTTCCAACTGATTTAGGACCCTTTTTGCTGCTGAATTAAAATACAGTTCACTTTCCTGGGTTAGGTCTGGGGGTTTTTAAGATAGTCTATTTTTATCCCAGCATATTTTTCCAAAATATTGCAATTATCCAAGCGTTTATTGTGCCTTGTCTTTGCAAAACCGGTCATGGGTAACCTTTAATAATTATCTTTATTTCTCTTTTCATGTCTAGATATGTATAAAAATGGATCAGAATTGTAAGAACCATCCTAATAGGTTCTGTTACATCTGCGGACATGTGTTTCTTCCAGACGATCAAGCAAAAATCCCGGATTTTTGAGGAAGGCACATCAAGCTTAATTTGGAGTCAAAACTAGGGAACCAGGATAAGCCATTCGCTCTCTATATCTTCTGCAAAGCATGTGAGGAGAACTTAAGGGATTGGAGGAACAAGAAAAGGATGAGTATGCCATTTGGTGTCCCAATGGTGTGGAGGGAAGGGAAAGATCATGTTACAGACTGCTACTTTTGCATGACAAATCTACAAGGCATCAATCGCAAGAACAAACACCATGTTCAATACCCTGATGTTCCTTCTGCCATAACGCCAGTCCCCCATGGCTCTGATCTCTCTGTTCCTGAGCCAAATGTCACCATGGAGTTCTGAATCCGGATCTTGTGACATGACTGATACAGCCGAGTGTGGTGCATACAGGCCAGAAGAGGATGACCAACCGGTGCCTTTGACCCAAGCCAAACTCAATGACCTGAGACGAGATCTGAACCTTTCCAAGGAGTCTGCCCAGCTACTGGGTTCTCGTCTTCGAGAGAAACGTCTACTGGCACCAGGAACAACATTCCATCATTATTGGGACCGCGCAAGAGAATTTAGAAACTTCTTCATGTTTGATGAAGCATCTTCACTGGGCTACTGTAACAATGTTGCTGACCTGATTGAATTACTTGGTGTAAAGTATGATGTTATGGAATGGCGACTTTTCACTGACTTGTCAAACGCTATTATTATTGTTAAAAAATTCACAGTTTCGTGAAATCAAATTGTTAAAAAATATCCACAATTATATATTAAAAATATATTTCTATATAAAAATATAAAACAAAGACTTTCGAACACCTGAACAGTGTTCCTCATCAGTGTAACATTAAAATGTAAGGAAGAGGATAGTGTCCCCCCGAAGAGCATCTAAAAAGGTGGGCGGGGCGAGAAAATAACAGATCATCGAAGTGCTGGTTCGTGTGCTAGGTAATCCCAAACTCAACAGGCAGTTGCGCCAACCTCCTCGATCTCCGAACCTGTGAAGTTGCTCCTGCTTGCACTGCATAGGTGCCATAGTCGGGAACATCCACAGGGACGTGTTTACAAGGTTCCATGTCAGGATTGCGGTGTTTGTTTCTACGGGGAAAGTGGTAGGGGATTAGAGGTCAGATTAAGGGAACACAGAAGGGCCTATGATCATGCACAGGGCAGCGCTTTGGTGGCTCATAGTTTTAATTTAGAACACAGAGTCAATTGGGATGGTGCACAAATTAGTTTTCAAAAGCGACGATTCTCACGTGAGAAGACTAGTTGAAGGCGCCGCTATAAACATGGGAATATCTTTTGAGGATAATAAGTTGTTTACTAATGAAGACTCTTTCTTAAACAATTTCATTGCCAGGCAATACTTAAGAGACTTTAATTTTAAAACGGACGTTGACCATGTGAACCCTGATGCTCTGCTTCCTCTTCCCTTCTCTCTCCAGATAGCCGACGTCCCTGTATATGTTCCCGACTATGGCACCTGTGCAGTGCAAGCAGGAGCAACTTCACAGGTTCGGAGATCGAGGCAGTTGGCGCAACTGCCTGTTGAGTTTGAGATTGCCTAGCACACGAACCAGCACTTTGATGATGGGGTTTTATTTTCTCGCCCTGCCCACCTTTTTAGATGCTCTTCGAGGGGACACTATCCTCTTCCTTACATTTTAACGTTGCACTAATGAGGAACACCGTTCAGGTGTTCGAAAGTCTTTGTTTTATATTTTTATATAGAAATATATTTTTAATATATAATTGTGGATATTTTTTAACACTATTACTAAGGTAGTTTAACCAGACCACTGAGCTGACTTTCAGCTCTCATAGGACTGGCACGAAGGATTAGATTAAAATAAAAAAAATCATGTCTAGGCCACAGGCAAAGCTCTGGAACCGAATTGTTTATTTGGTGTGATGACAATGAGTGAAAATTAAACTAAAAACTGCACAAAGGCACACACTCACACTGGAACACATGCACACTATAAGTTACGTAACATTTAAAAGTTTTGGTTTTAGAATTCATGAAATAGTCTTAATAATTTTCGTATTTTCACACTTTACTTAGGTTTATGTTTTATCAACTAAATTACACTTCTTCAAGAACCTAAAACTAGGCATGACTGAAAATGCAGAGGATTCTGACAAGATTTCTTTCATAGATCTGTTTCCAAATGTTGACAGTCATTCCTGGTTGTACTTTGGGCATTCGCATAACACATGTCTGACAGTTATAATCACCTTGCACTCTGCGCTGAGCCACGTGGGCTAATCATTAAGTGTCCATGTGTCAGCTGGGTATGGCCTATAAAGAGACATGTCAGAACTACTTGTGCATGTCTCTCTCTCTGATATGATGAACTCCACTTTCCAACATCAGGTTTTATTTGTTTTATTTTATTATTTTCGGATTCTTCATTCCAAATATGTTGCCATTTCCTTATAATAACCATCTTTATGTATGTTACATAATCACTCATAGGGAGATTTACACTTGATCTTGTCATTTGACTTGTTTCTTTGGCTACTTTGTCAGCCTCTTTATTTCCTTTGATCCCTACATGGGCCGGGATCCAACATATTTCTACATTTTTCCCATTACTATATAATTTATGAAGTAATAATTTAATTTGTTGTACAATATTATTTTTTTGTGTTATAACCTTGGATGGCTTCTATGGCATCTCTTGAGACACTAAAAATCGCATAATTATTGAGTGATGTTTCTTAATTATTTCTATGGCCGAGGCAATTGCGCACAGCTCCGCTGTGAATATTGAAGCTGTATTAGCTAGAGAGAATTGATATGATTTGTCTTGGGACACTGCGGCATATCCCACTCCATGTTCTGATTTAGATCCATCTGTGTACATTGCATAATGTGGACCTTTTCGGCTCATATGCTCTATTGTATGTTGTCTATGGTGTGCTGGCGTATGAGTATTTTTTTTTTTTTATAAATATTTCAATTTTGTGCAAGTTTTCATTTTATTCATTGTCCAAGACAGAGGTAATTTTACTATTGGAAGAATTTGTATATTCATATTTAGTGACGCAAACAGTCTTCTAGCTCTAATGGGAAAGGAGGCGAATGATTATTTGAACTAAGAGATATATTTATAAACAATCATTTTGTTGGAGAATCGCTAGTCCTAATTTTCAGAGGACTCTTCATTATTACAAGCTCTCTATGGAGAGAGTAGGTAGTTCACCACATTCAACCTGTAAAGAAGAGGTTGGTGTTGATTTAAAGGCTCCTGAACATAGTATTCTAAGGCCCTCATTATGAACTGGGTCCAAGTTTTCAGTGATGCGTCTGACGCTGAGCCGTATACGTATTTCGCTACACGTGATCAATGATAGCCAGGACTGTTGCTTTATACAGTAATGTAAAGGTTTGTCTATCGGCTCCCCAAGAAATGTTTGATAATTTTCTAATTAGATTTAATGCTATTTTACATTTTGATCTCACATGTTATGTGGGTTTCCAGTTTAAGTGAGTATCATTTTTTTTGCAGTTTGTATAATTGGTATACTATGATTTCTGATTTTTAATCTATTACTTTACCATTCATCCACCTTTTATTTTTTATAGAACACGACTACTTGAGTCTTATGTATAGATAACTTAAATCCTACAGATGAGGTCCATTCATTTATTTCTATTATACTTTTATTAATGATGCGCTCTGCATGTTTAATACAAGAGGCTGAAAATATATGGCAAATCATCCATGTATAGGTTGCTTTTAATTCCAGTAGGTAGATTTTTATTAATAACATTAATTGCTAGGGTAAACAGTATTCTACTAAGGACACTTCCCTCTGGAACACCATTTTCAAGTGCAAATGTTCTAGACAATTTATCATCGATATTCTCACTTGAAAACTACGATTTGTTAAGTTTTGGATGAACCTAGGTAAATATCGACGGATGTTGTTATTTTGTAAAAATTTTTATATATATGGTACCTCCATGTAGTATCATAAGCCTTTTCAATGTCAAAGAAGACTGCTACAGTTATTTGTTTTTGCTCAAATCCTCTACGCATGTGGTCTTCGAGGTTAGAGAGAGAATCTGACGTAGATCTGTTACATTGTAACCCGAACTGAGTGGGAGTCAAAATTTTATTTTCTGGAATGTGCCCTGTTAATAGACCATTTACTACTTTCTCTAGTAATTTCCATAAGCAACTAGTTAGGGAAATTCGTCTGTAGTTATTTGCATTACTTGGATCTTTTTCAGGTTTGGGGATAGGAATTATTATTGGTTTACGCCATTCATCAGGGAATAAATTTCTAAAGCCATAAAGTGATTATAAAATTGTAATAAGTATGACTTTGCCAGAGGTGCTAAGTGGCAGATCATCTCAAAACAAATATTGTCACCTCCAGGAGCAGATTTATTGTTGTTCATGAGAGCTTATTCCAACTCTTCCATTTTCAATTTTCTATTATAATATATGTTTTTTCATAGTTTCGAAATTTATTGTTATTAGTTCTATATTACTTTTCTTTGTGTGGAAGTGGTCATCTAAATTTCTATCACTACTTACATTTGCTAAGTTTTCTCCTATTATATTTACTTATGTCCTTTTGGGATCAAGTATTCTTTTCTATCTTTTAATATGGCATGTCTGGGTGGTTTCACATGGATACCATTTATTTTTCTGGATTTTTCCCATATTTTTTGTATGGAGTATTATCTGAGAGATCTGATACATATTTCCTCCATGATATTATTCTTCCTTGAATTACTTCCTTTTTAAATTTTGCAGATATTTTGTTGTATAGAGGCTTTAATACATCAATTTCTACCAACAATATAGTCACCATCATCAATGGTATGGTTCTCCTCCACTTCTTTGGTGTTTTGGATCTCTGCATCTATAGGTCTTATTATTTTAGGAGATAATGGTATGTTTCTTACTTTGTTTTTGTTCTTTCTTCATATCTTTTGTTTTTGGTTTGACCGATGTTTCTCTAACTATAGTGGGTTTCTTTGTTTTGGGTGGTGTTCTCTCTAAAGGTCTTTTTTTTCTTTAATTTCCGGTACATCACAACTTCCTCCTTCCATCTGTGGTAGTATCTTCTTGTGCTTCCATTTGCATTAATACTTCAAATGAATTTGATACAATATTATCCATATCATTTGCACCTATTTCTCGAATCTGTACTATCTTAGTTTTTTCCTGTATATTACTGATTTCTTCTTGAGGCCTACTTTGTTGCATCTTGTTACTTCTATCTGTATGTTTTTTTTTTGTCTCATTACTGGTTCCTGTTATAGAAGAATACGTACGTTTCTTAGCAGGATCTTGAATTCCTCTCACTTTCAATTTCTAATTTAGCCTCCTGTTAAAGACATGCATGTTTTTCTTTCTTTAACATTTTAATTCCGTGTTGTATATGTAATAAATGCATTCTTTGGATCTTGCATAATTATTCTGCTCACAGTTTCACACCTTAAGTTCGCCACACTTTCCTTGTGCGGTGTGTTCTGTAGATCCACAGTAAGTGCACACCAGTTCATTCTTACAGTTTCTCTTTGTGTGTCAATACATACTGCAATTTTGACACTGCAGGCTTTAGAATATAGGGTCCTAACTCTCTATTTTGGCCTAAAATTTTCATTTTTGAGGTAGATCTGAACCCTCAAATTTTATTTTTGCTATTTTTAGTACTTGTTTATTGTCTTTTTTACTTGTCACATCATACACCTCGCAATCCTCAACCTTGGGGCATCTCTTTTTGAGATAGTAAAAAACCACTTTCTTATAGATTGGCTCGTCGTTATTGTAAGGAAGTACATGGTACCCTGAATGCTGTTAATATTATTATGCTTTATTATATAATTTTTAAAGACAAATAGTCTTCATATTGGCTTTTTGTTGTGGCTTTTATAAGCCAAGTCTTCTCTTTTTTATTTTTCTGAACGGCATTTCTGCCGTTGGATGTCTATTTAGTAAACAATTTTCTAATTTCAAAGATGAAATATTTTGTTCAGCTTCCACTCCCAAAGAGGGAGTCAAAGTGAGTCAAGGTTGGGTCATAACGGTACTTTGGTTTCCTGGGTTTAGTATATTTTACAATGTTTTACTACCAACCTGGTCTTTGTGACTCGAACTTTCTTTAGAATGGTCCAAATCCGTGCCGGATTACGTGAGGATATTTGTTATTTGCCATATACAAGTGTGCAAATTTTGTCCAGGATAAGGTCCCTCTCACCAGGGAGGCCCAACTGGGGGAGGAGCAGTACTGTTACACAGTGATAATTGCCCTGGGATCATCACCTAGGTATATGCCACACCCACAGTACCTTAAGGGTCGTCAGTCCGTCAAGATCGGACCCAGCACTGTGGGCATGGCTTGACATAAAAATTTCCCCTTGCTCAACCACATCAGGTACTCTAGTTTCATGGGTGGAGTGGGATGCCATTCAACTCTACCCTCCATCAAGTTAAAAGAGCAGTCAATTCAATAGCCCAAAACCATGCCAAGGTCGTCAACAAAAGAAGAAGGGAAGGGGGAAAATTTAGAGGAGGAAGAATAAAGGAGTTAAAGGTCCCAATGTTCAGTTGAATCCACAGCAGAGAGCATAGGCATAAAGGGGCATACTCTCTCTGCAGTGGACCCTTAAGCCCCCCACCTTGTCAAGGAGTTGGGATCAGGGGGAACTCTTCTAACAGAAGTCTTAAGGCAGTTCTCCTGAATAACGGAAATGAGTTTTCATCGATCCCTGTTGGGCACTCAGTTGAAATGAAAGAATCCCACAAAAGCACAGAACGTCTGTCCCATCCTCTGGTTGAACCGAGGAAGATACTGCTTCCGCCCCTCCACATCAAACTCGGTCTCATGAAGAACTTTGTAAAGGCATTGGACAGGGAAGGTAGGGGATTTGCTTTCCTCCATCAGAAGTTTCAACAAAAAAGCATGGAGAAACTTAAGGCAGGTATATGTGATGGTCCTCAAATAAGGGAACTCACCACGAACGCTAGTTTTGATGATGCACTGAATCCTGCTGAACTCTCTACCTGGTTGTCCCTTAAGTCAGTCATTGCAAACTTATTTGGGTACCACAGAAGTTCCCAGTATGAGAAGGTGGTTGATGAGTTAATGGAGAATTTATGTCAATTGGTGCGCCCATATCAATGAAAATGCACTTCCCTCAGTCTCATCTAGAATATTTTCCAGAGAATTGTGGAGACCAGTGAAGAACAGGATGAGCACTTTCACAAAGATATCAGTGTTATGGAGGAACGCTATCAAGGACAATGGAATGTCAACTTTCTGGCCAACTACTGCTAGTGCCTGAAGAGGGATATGGAGTTTGCTCAGCACAAACGGAAGTCCCTGAAGAGACCATTCATCCATGAGTAGCTTCCTTACTTCATTATACTCTTCTTGCTATCTATTCAAAATATATTGTAAGCAGTCTATGAATAAGTCAGTGTAATATTTTCAATATTGTGTTTCATTCACCTACAAGTAGATCGGAATTTAGGATATTTTTAATGTGCTAATATTTCATTAACTTGATCTGATTGAGTAAAATGAGCATGATCTTTGGATTCAGTGCAAAAAACTGGCCTAAAACCAAGTATTATATGTTAGACTTTGAAAACCGCGCAGGCCAGTGAATTATTCATCAACAATTTCATTCTTTTTCTTCCATCTTACTTTCCACCCTCTCCTAACAACTGATTCATAGTGTAACTGCTTTGAGGTTTTACTCCTATTACGCCTTTCTAACCTTATGGTCACTTTCTGTTTCAGCATTGAATGACCTCACAGGTCGTAAATTCTGTATATTTAATTCAAAAGAGAGAGAGAGAGAGAGAGAGAGAGAGAGAGAGAGAGAGAGAGAGAGAGAGAGAGAGAGAGAGAGAGTTGTGTATACAAATGATCAGGTGTAACTGCAAAATCCTTCAGCATGGTTCGGGATACGAAAGGAAGCAGAGTCACTATAATCACAACAAAGCAATCTCGGAAGCTCTAACGTGAATTAACGCTTACTTCTAATAACGTCCTCAGTTTAGCTGCTTAATATTCATTTCATGGTTTTTTAAAATCATTTTCAGAAAAATAATAGGATAACTTTTCCTTACAGGGTAGAAACAGCCACTGTAATCGGTGTATGCTAAATGATTATTATTGCACTACCTTATGATCATTATTGATTGCTTTAGCAGCAGCAGCAGTAGTAGTAATAGTAGTAGTAGTAGCAGTAGTAACCGCCATACGTTAATCATAGTAATATTATTGATACTGTATACTGTATTGGGTCTTTGGGACATAAAGTTAGAAATTGTTGCTATCAGTCAACCTACTATATTACTTAATGATTAGAGCTACCTTTTCTAACCCAGCATGACTAGAATAAAATCTTGACCTTTAGAAATTAACCTTCAAACTTCACTCTTTCATATTTTGTCATCTTTTTGTCTCACTGCTGATTTATATGAATTGGTCACTGATCTACAACTTCAGTGGGCAGAGTTACAGATCAATTCACTACATATAAAATTACTTAATATAAAATAAGAAATATTCATAATTTATTTTAATCTTTGATAAGGTTGCCCTAACAACTCACTTCCTGTTGTTTCCTGTCATATATTTATACTTCAGAAATTTGTCTTTTACTACTAATTTTATTTTCATCTTATATCTATAACCTGACCATTACTTACTTCATATGTCATACCTATGATGTTATTTTCTTGCCTTTTTCAGGCCTGTCAACAAGCTTTCAGTCAATCTTCTGGAACATTTACCAGTCCTAATTATCCTAACAACTATCCATCTTCGACCACCTGCACTTATATAATTAATACTGGATCCAAGATTTCAATAACTTGTCAGGATTTTGTTCTTCAGGGAAAAAGCGCCTCAGGGCACTTGCCTAGACTTCTTACAGATCAATGATACTAACATTCTGTCAACTAAATACTGTAGTAAGAAAGGTCCACAGAACTACGTAACCACCACCGCTAATGTCACAGTTATTTTCAAGTCTAATGCTAGAATTAACAGGCCTGGGTTCAGCTGTACTTATCAAAATATTGACACATCCACCACAACAACAACAACATCCACAACCACCACCACAACAACATCAACAACAACAACACCACCACCAACAACAACAACAACACCAACAACAGCTACAACACAATCAACAACTACCTCTAGTGCTGCTGTCCCAGACTTGCTACAGAAGGCTCTGAATGCATACAACAGTGGCTCTTGCTCTACTACCACACAAAATACATGTGGGTGCATTAACCCTGTTTCAGGATTCTACACTACTATCACTGGTAATTACCGGATTGTGGCAGCTACTGGCATACCCAGCCATGTATTTGAACAAGGCCAACAAAAGCCAAATCCAAACAAAGGCTGTGAGCACAGAAGCTTCATGGCCATCCCTGTGAGTCCAGTCAAAGGCTCCACCTACAAAACGTATGGAATGGGACCTGTGGGAATTGCAATTTCTGGGGCGTTTTTCTACAACCATTTAAGCAGCCCTCAAGGAGATACTGCAGTGTTCAATGAGCAAGCAAGTTTTGACACCTGCAATGGACACAGCGACCAGAACTGTCGGTACCACTATCATGAGGTTCCTGTATGCATAGCGGGCAACTCCAGCTGTGCAAATGTTGGTTACATGAGAGATGGGTTCCCTGTGTATACATTCTGCACCCATCCAACTAAAAGCCGTTATCTCAAGAGCTGTTACTATAAGACAAGTGGAGATGGGAGTAATCAAAGCCATTACACTTTTAATACAACTGCCAAAAATAATGGTGACTGTGATTTGGATGAAGCCAATGGCTACAGCTTTTCTGATCAACGTGGGTATGCTTACATCTTCACTGCGGACTACCCATTCATTATGGCCGGTTATTACGGCACACAGCTAAGCAACATTTGTTATTTGTATACCTAGATCATTCAAGTGAATGCTGTCACATAGTATGAAATTATTTTGGTCTAAATTGAAGTTCATCTGGATAAAACATTTCCATGCTGTTCAATGGAATCAAATTGTAGTGTATCAATAAATTGGAATTGCACAAATGAACACAAGATTTATTTTGTATAACCCAACCCTCAAACTTTTAGAATAAAATAGTTGTCTTCTTTTATCCAACATAAAATTATTTTTTTCGTGTTATCAAATTCTTATATTATGATCATCAAATTCTTTTGAGTCATGTATCATAGATGATGCTGTTTTAATACTGGCAAATTTTAAAAACTGAAGGCTAAAGAGCATCATCTCCATAAATGCTATATTTGCTACTTCTGTCAAACTTTGAAGTCGAATTTCTTAAGTCTATGTAATATATCTAAAGTACTTCTTGATTTATTCACTCTTTTTCTAGTACATGCTTTTCACTACAAAGCCTAAGATCATAATGAAGAAATACTGATACCCATGGCAGGATTCGAGCGTGCACTTGGTATGTCAGGTTGAGGTTATTCTTAACCACTTGACCAAATAGGAGGTCAATGTGGCTATCCCAAATACTTGTGTGAATCTGGAATAAAAGTGGCAGTCAGTCGAGATCAAGCTGACCTTGTTCCAGCAGAAACCAGTAATTTCTCTATATATACCTGAGGTACTTAGCATTTTTAGGATTTCTGCACCCTGAGAAATATATGCACAATACATGAACGTTGTATTATGTTAGTTTTGATTTGAATATGGTTTTTCACGAAATTGAATTTTGTCTGATAAAAAATGCATACAAACACCAGTTTGTAAGTAATGTCAATAGGATACTAAAAAAACAAAGAAAGCACCAAGTAACAAAGCTTATTACTACATGATGTGAATTCATATATGCTGGAAATTGGGTCTGATTCCACTCCACACTTACTGAAGTGGCTAAGTTCCAAGGACCAGGTTACTACCCCCACAAAAAGCTAGCATTATCCGAAATCTAATGATGTCTGAGACAATATTACGTTTACTTGTAATGTCCGAGCTAAATTTCTTTTTAAGTTTCTTTAGATCGTTAGGAGAGGGTGGAAAGTAAGATGGAAGAAAGATAATATGAAATGAGGTACAGTAAAGGGAACGAAAAGGGGTGGTAGCTAGGGGTCGAGGACACGCTGCAAAGAACCTTGAGTGCATCTCATACATTGCACTGTAGGCACTAACCCCCTACGGTGTTAATCTTTCTGAAGTAAACTTTTTGTAACAACATTTTATAAAACCTACACTAAAGTAAAAACCTCTTCAACTTAAACCTTAAATATTCAAACTGATGGTAACCTAATGCCAACCTGACAACAGCTCTGCAATGATCAACTCATACGTAGGATGCCCAAAGTACAATGATTTATTATTGACATTTTATCCACTTTTGATGATGTGTGGACGGAAATGTGTTTACAATTGTAGGCTCAGTGTTGACCCAGGACAGGTGACGCATAAGCATGATAGCTGTAAGAACTTGCCAGTTCTTACAGGGTCTTACAGGGTTCCTCTCTCAAAACTCGAAATGGAATACCTCTGAAGCAAA
>NC_061094.1:31564275-31609275 GCF_015104395.2 Macrobrachium nipponense
CATAAAGGTTCATGCTGCTGGCAACGACTCTTGTGAGTTGATAATGGATGGGAAAGGAGGTTCTTTGCATGGAAGGGTAGAGTTGTTGGATACATAAGGTCTCCATCAAACTGTAGCTGGGCAGGATGGTCTAGGGTTCCATGTGTGCCATAAAGACTTTCATTTGAAGCGGTAGGTGGTTGTCTCACCAACATAGGAATGAGAGCATTATTCTTTCTGTCATTGAAAACGATAGACAACATTAGCGTTTCTTCAAATTATCTGTAGAGCTGGATTGTTCTTGAGGTTAGCCATATGACCATTCTTATGTAACTATGGCTATTTATTGGATCCATGGGCGTGGCAGAGATGGTCTTTATGGTTTTCTTGCAGAAGGTTTCATTGCTCCAGTATTGACAGTGCTTTATGCCCTGTTAGAATAGTGTTATCAGTTGCTCTCCTCCAGTTGTCTTTGGTTTATATCTTATCTGTATCATTGTCAGTCTGATTTACCTCTCAGTTGCGAATAGAATATGGGTTGGCCTATTGACCTCTTCCATAGTATGTTTCCAGGTTGAGCAGTGGAAGAGTGCCTTCCTGACATACGTGTCTATGATTGTCTTTTTTATGTTTTTTTTATGATTTCTGCCTATTCAGCAATAGTCCCTTGTTAGAAAACTTGGCGCAGACCATTGTAAGCTGTCCTCAGGACGTTTGAGTCCCTGCATGTTTGATGGAGGAAAGGGTCCTCTTAAAGGTTATGTCACAGTAAACAGAGGGCAGGTCTAGTTTTGAAGTCTCCCAAAAACTGGCTTCTTTGTTGTTGGTTGGACTGGGGGGACAATTAGGAGCCATTGGTGGTAGTTTGATATCTGACCTTAGATCAATTGCTTTTGGCTCAACTAAGAGCCAGTACTTAAATTATATCTTCTCAATTACAAACGCAGTAAAAATAGAGATTTAAAAGAGATTGGCCATTAAAATAAAGATAAATAAACTGAAAAGGGTAAAAGGCTGTCAGATCTATTCCTGAGCTTGTAAAAGCAAGCTAAAGGAATTAGATGTTGTACAGAACATGGGGTTGAGAATATGCTCGGGTTTTATTAAGCATTTCTTTCACTAAGTCAGTAATTCATTTACCATGATTTAATTCATTTAACCTCCATTACGGCACTGAATGGCCTTCTTGACCCTAGTGCCTGAGGTGTAGCCCTAAATATCATACATCTATCCATCCTATGTATGAGTTGTTGTCAGGTTAGCATTAAGTTATCATCAGCTTGAATGTTTAAGGTTTAAGTTGAAGAGATGTTTGTTTACTTTAGTGTAGGTTTTATAAAATGTTGTTACGAAAAGTTTACTTTTCAGAAAGATTAACACCATAGGGGGTTAGTGCCATCTGTACACATCACGCAGTGCACTGTAGGCATTACTTAAGGTTCTTTGCAGCGTGCCCTCGGCCCTTAGATGCCACCACTTTTCTTTCCTTTTACTGTACCTCATTTTATGTTCTATTTCTTTCATCTTACTTTCCACCCTCTCCTAACAGTAGTTTCATCTTGCAACTGCAAGGTTTTCCTCCTGCTACACATTTCAAACCTTTTACTGCCAGTTTCCGTTTCAGTGCTAAATGACCTCATAGGTCCCAGTGTTTGGCCTTTGACTTAAAATCTGTATTCAATTCAAATCACAAACGATCTAAAGAAACTTAAAAAGAAACTTAGTTCGGAAATTTCAAGTAAAAGTAATGTTGTCTCAGGCATCATTAGATTTCGGATAATGCCAGCATTTTTTATCAGAAAAAATTCAGTTCCATGAAAAACCAAATTCAAATAAAAACTAACATAATACAACGTTTATATATTGTACATATTTCTTAAGGTACAGCAATCCTGAAAATGCTAAGTACCTCAGGTATATATAAAGAAACTACTGGAACAAGGTCAGTTTGATCTCGACCGACTATCACTTTTTTGCCAGATGCACACATGTATTTGGAGTAGGCACATTGACCTCTACTTGGTCAAGTGGTTAAAAATAACCTCAACTTAACATAACAGGTGCACGCTCGAATCCTGCCATATGTATCAGTTACTTCTTCATTATGATCTTAGGCTTTGTCGTGAAAAGCATGTACTTTATAGAAAAAGCGTGGAGAAATCAAGAAGTACGTTAGATATGCTATATAGACTTATGAAATTCGACTTCAAAGTTTGACAGAAGTGAATATAGTATCATTTATGGAGATGATTCTCTAAGACTTCAGTGCTTAAAATTTGCCAGTATTAAAACAGCATTATCTATGATACATGACTCATAAGAATTTGATGATTATAATATAAGAATTTGATGACAATAAGAAAGAAATCATTTTATGTTGGATAAAAGAAGTCGGCTATTTTAATCTGAAAGTTTGAGGGTTGGGTTTTACAAGATAAATATTGTATTTATTAGTGCAATTCCAATTTATTGATACACTACAATTTGATTCCATAGAAACGGCTTGGAAATGTTTTATCCAGATGAACTTCAATTTAGACCAAAATAATTTCATACTATGTGACAGCATTCACTTGAATGATCTAGGTATACAAATAACAAATGTTGCTTAGCTGTGTGCCGTAATAACCGGCCATAATGAATGGGTAGTCCGCAGTGAAGATGTAAGCATACCCACGTTGATCAGAAAAGGTGTAGCCATTGGCTTCATCCAAATCACAGTCACCATTATTTTTGGCAGTTGTATTAAAAGTGTAATGGCTTTGATTACTCCCATCTCCACTTGTCTTATAGTAACAGCTCTTGAGATAACGGCTTTTAGTTGGATGGGTGCAGAATGTATACACAGGGAACCCATCTCTCATGTAACCAACATTTGCACAGCTGGAGTTGCCCGCTATGCATACAGGAACCTCATGATAGTGGTACCGACAATTCTGGTCGCTGTGTCCATTGCAGGTGTCAAAACTTGCTTGCTCATTGAACACTGCAGTATCTCCTTGAGTGCTGCTTAAATGGTTGTAGAAAAACGCCCCAGAAATTGCAATTCCCACAGGTCCCATTCCATATGCTTTGTAGGTGGAGCCTTTGACTGGACTCACAGGGATGGCCATGAAGCTTCTGTGCTCACAGCCTTTGTTTGGATTTGGCTTTTGTTGGCCTTGTTCAAATACATGGCTAGGTATGCCAGTAGCTGCCACAATCCGGTAATTACCAGTGATAGTAGTGTAGAATCCTGAAACAGGGTTAGTGCACCCACATTTATTTTGTGTGGTAGTAGAGCAAGAGCCACTGTTGTATGCATTCAGAGCCTTCTGCAGCAAGTCTGGGACAGCAGTACTAGAGTTAGTTGTTGATTTTGTTGTTGTTGTTGTTAGTTTTGTTGTTGTTGATGTTGATGTTGTTGTTGTTGGTTTTGTTGTTGCTGTTGATGTTGATGTTGTTGTTGTTGATGTTGATGTTGTTGTTGGTTTTGTTGTTGTTGTTGTTGTTGATGTCGTTGTTGGTTTTGTTGTTGTTGTTGTTGTTGGTGATGTTGTTGTTGTGTTAATATTTTGATAAGTACAATTGAACCCAGGCCTATTAATACTAGCATCAGACTTGAAAATGACTGTGACATTAGTGGTGGTGGTTACGTAGTTCTGTGGACCTGTAGTGCTACAGTATTTAGTTGACAGAATGTTACTATCACTGATCTGTAAGAAGTCTAGGCAAGTGCCTGAGGCGCTTTTTCCCTGAAGATCAAATTTCTGACAAGTGATTGAAATCTTGGATCCAGTATTAATTATATAAGTGCAGGTGGTCGAAGATGGATAGTTGTTGGGATAATTAGGACTGGTAAATGTTCCAGAGGATTGACTGAAAGCTTGTGGACAGGCCTGAAAAAGGTAAGAAAATAATATCATAGGTATGACATATGAAGTAAGTAATGGTCAGGTTATAGATATAAGATTAAAATGAAATCAGTATTAAAAGACACATTTCTGAAATATAAATCGATGAGAGAAAACTACAGCCCAGTGAAAAATTCATATAAATCAGTAGTGACACAAAAAGATGACAAAATATTTAAGAAAGAAGTTTGAAGGCAAATTGCTAAAAATCAAGATTTTATACCAGTCATGCTGAGTTAGAAAAGGTGGCTCTAATCATTAAGTAATATTAGGTTGACAGATACCAACAATTTCTAGCTTTATGTCCCAAAGGCCCAATACATATTACTATGATTAACGTACGGCGGTTACTTTGCTAACTACTACTACTGCTGCTGCTGCGCTGCTGCTGCTGCTGCTGAAGCAATTAATAATGATCATAAGGTAGTGGAATGATAATCATCTAGCATACACCGATTAGTACAGTGGTTGTTCCCACCCTGCAACAAAAAGTTATCCTATTATTTTTCAGAAAATGTTTTTAAAAACCATAAAACGAATATTAAATGGCTAAACTGAGGACGCTATTAGAAGTAAGCGTTATTTCACGTTAGACCAAACGAGATTGCTTTGTTGTGATTTCAGTGATTCTGCTTCCTTTCGTATCCCGAACCATACTGAAAGGATTTTGCTGTTACATCTGAGCGTTTGTATAGACAACTCTCTCTCTCTCTCTCTCTCGCTCTTGAATTAAATATATATAATTTGGGACCTGTGCAAAAGGACACATGCGTGACGAAATTCACAACCCCATATGAAAGGCCAAGTGCCACATTACGCTACTTAGCGACTGACTGTTCTTATCAAGATATAAAATTGAGTGTGGCCATATCGCCCAAAGCTCTTGGAAGAGTCATGCTGGACACATGTTAAGCTTTTTGGACAACACCTGTAAACATCTTTGATAAAAAAAAAAAAAAAACGAGCTTTTAGAAACTAAAAATAATTGACTCTTTTACAAATATACCAAACAGCTTGTAGTGTATAAAATTAGTGTAGGAAATTATAAAAGTGAAAAGGTAATAAATCTTTGTGTAACCAGTTACGCTACACTACTTCGCAATCAGCACCAAGTACTATTTAGGAGCTTTTTAGCATATATTCGTGTTTCGTTAAGAAATATCCTCAGTTTATTTTCTTATTTTTCTTTTACTTTGGAATATAACTGATTAAACGTCCTAAACAAGGCACCAATTTTTTGTTTTGTTTTGAGAGATTACTTACGTATTCTATAATATACGTTACTATTACACCCACACACACACACACACACACACACACACACACACACACACACACACATATATATATATATATATATATATATATATATATATATATATATATGTATATATATATATATACATATATATATATATATATATATATATATATATATATGATATATATATTACGTAATTTGGTACTTTGAAACCTTGTTGTTACCCAAGGATCTAGAAACGCTACGCCCTTCAGTCTCTAACATCACTGTGGTGAATGAAAGTTTTGTAATTTCATTTTGGGTAATTCTAAGCCCGCTTTCCGCGGTAAAGTAGACTATGGCAGTTGACGTTTTACTATGTTATTTTACCTCCTGAAAAAGAATTTAAAGTAATATTTATTCGGTCGACTGTAATTAAACCGTAATTTACCTTTGAAGATTACATGACGGTACAAGGGGTTCGACATACCGACGTACAGAGTTCAAAGGTATAAATAACAGATTAGTTACAGTCGATCGGCAAAATATTACTTTAAACTCTTGTAAAGTAAGTAAAATAACATTGGAAAACGTCAACTGCCATAGTCTACTTCGACTGAACAATCTTCGAAGTTTTGGTTCGGGGCCAAGAAGCACAAACAAACGGCCATATTTGAATTCTGGTAAGAGGTGTGGGATACATAACCACCAGGGAGCATTATGTCTGGTAAGGGGGGGACGGGTGGGGTACTGGGGGAGGAAGGCACAGGTGCGAGTTGGTAAAGCCACGCTGGGATATGGTGGGAAATAACAATTCTCAATAAAAATACAGACATCAAAAGCACTAAACCTTAACACTCATTGCCCCAATGAGGGCAAAAGGCCGTGATCTTGACATACTACATTACCAACCTTTCATACTGCTCCGAGTAATGGACTGTAAAGTCCTCATAACTAAGGAAACAGTTAACACAAGTACGGGAGCAGAGTCGAGTTGGTAATGGGCCCGGAGGAGCAGGAGGTGCCAGGAACTGCTTTTGCCATGCCATCGTGGTCAGTTGATGAGTGAAGTGAAATACACCGGCAAGTATTGTCAGGAGGAAGTTGCCGGCGGGGGGGGGGGGGGGGGGGGGGGGGTGGTGGCAAGCAAGAAACAAGGTAGGGAGGATGGGGTGAGGGTAAATGTTTACGTTTGTAGAAAAAAAAAACACGAACACTGTCTTGGACAGACAATATTGGAAATCAGGGAGGCCAACTCGAGGGGTAATTGAACTTGACTAGAAAAGTTGAGTAAAATCGTAAAAATGTAGCTTTATTTTATTTATGAAACCAAAGCTATCGTGTATTATTATTAAAGCAAAAAATATTGCAATGAAATGTTAGGTAGGGACACATATTTTTCATGAGAGCTAATTAATAATCCATATATATATTATATATATATATATATATATATATATATATATATATATATTATATACACAGTTTTACACATCTGGTAATTCAGTATAAATTATCAGGTGCAAGTCGGAAGCCATTTTAGTGAATAATGAATGGAATCTTATCAAGTTTCAGGATCAGAGTGGTCATTTCGGGGGTTAATTGAACTCAACAAGAAATGTTGAGCACAATTGTAAAAATCGTGAAACCTGACTGGTAGCGCTCCATCCCCCCCCCCCCTCCCCTTAAAAAAGACAAAGTTAAAGCAAGAGTAATATAACCTAACCTATACTCTGTTTTTTTCCATCTGTCCACCAGCGTGTGGTGTTTGCGTATGGTAACACTGCGTCCCGGGCTTTAGATAGTTACATTCAGCTTACATTCAACAATAATAATAACCTTATTTCGAATATTAACGGTGTACTTCGCATACTGTAAATTATTAAAGCACTTTTCAGTTGCAAATGTACACCCAGATATCCTTTTATTTACCTAAAACTTACACATAGCGTAACTATTTAAAGCCCGGGACGCAGTGTTACCAAACGAAAACACCACAGGTGGATGGACAGATGGAAAAAAACAGAGTATAGTAGAACGTGATATCCCCCCCCCCCCCCCACCCCGTACCCCCCTTAAAGAAGAACAATCTTAGAAGTGTAACATCTGGGTTAGGATTCTTACCTAACCTAGTAGAATGTGTTACAAGACCGAGGGGGTTGGGGGGTCGCCTCGTAACCCCCCTTCAGAGAGATAATATATGAAAGTAAATATTATAATAAGTAAAATTTTATCCAAGAAATTGTTATGTGCCAGAAAGACATTTAAAGATGAATATAGAGATAAAGAAGGGAGAAGAAATGCATGTGTAATTTGGAATGTCTGTAAAATGTAAAAATGTAATACCATCAATTTCACATCATTGACAGAAAGGTCCTCGAAACGTCCTAAAACTGACTTCTAGCCCCACCCCTCAGGAGACTTTCAGGGGCCTGCCCTCAATTGTAACGTAATATTGTAAGATATATAGGGCAACATTATGAAGTGAGAACAAGTCAAGTGCACATAATAGAGAATACTATGATAAACGGAACAGAAATAAAAGCTTGAAATAATATTACTCGATTATAAAACAAATGAGGAAAAGGAATACATGTAACGTAATGCATGAATCCCACCCCTCCCCCCGCCCCCCACCCTAAAATATCCACTCGGTCCTTTCGCAATGTAGTGTTAATAATGCAACATGATTGGTTAAATACATGTACTCCCCCCAAATCCCCGATTATTTCTCTCACTTACGAAGTCTTTGTCTGAAACAAAAGCTCCCCTATAACATGCCGCATGCGTAGTAGAATTCGGCGTCGTAATAGTAGTAGTAATAGGTGGATTTTGGCTACGTAACGGCTCCAATATCGGTTTATTTATCGCTTTATTTCAGCTTGTATTTCGTGTTTCATATGTCATAAATAAGAGGAAATAACACAATAACACGGCAAAACCTTCCCCCAAGTGTTTTACCCCACCCAAACCCCGCATTCCCATCGGTCCCCCTTACCGTAGAATAGAGTTCAAAGGTAAATTACAGGTTAATTACAGCCGGCCGAAGACATACTACTTTAAGTTTTTGTTCAGGAGGTAAAACTGTATAGAAAAACGTCAACTGGCATAGTCTAATTCGCCGCGGTATATGGACTTAGATCTACCAAGATGGTAAAGTATGTATGTATGTATATATATATATATATATATATATATATATATATATATATATATATATATAGATATATGTATGTATATATATATCATGTCCAAGGGACGAAACGTCCTATGCACCCCTTCCTGATATCTGATATGTCTCTACTTTCCTTAATTCTTTCCGATATGAAGGCCTTATATTTATTAATTATCTTCTTGTTCACCATTTCTTTCGCTGCATCAGGACACTTTTTCTTTAGTTTCTCAAATATTGATTGATAAGCTGCATTTCTTTTGTGTTTGTCGGAATTTTCTTTACTTTTTTATATTTCACAGACATTGCTACGATTTATAAATCTGGAAGAACCCCGTCCAGAACTCTTTATCGAAAGTCTGACATGTCGAACGATATCCTCTTCTGTGCCGTTTCTTGTTAAATGAACCTCCTATAGTCAAACAAAAATGTCGTGGCGGGTGACAGAAGGGTTTTCCCGGACTATATCGTTCGCAGTTAAGAACATTTTGGTCATTTAACCTCAAGGAAACCGACATACTGAACCTAAAACCTCAGCGGTAAACGCGGATTAAGCACACAAATGAAGTGTTCGTTCCGTATTCACCACGGATTTTGTTTTCATTTCTTCTCAACGCGACCTCCAGTAACCTTTGCGTGTGTGCTAAAATTGAATATGGCATTATTACAAGAGCTATGATTATAATTTCCAAAAAACACACAAAGAAAATAAAATCACTATAAAAGAAACTCTTTCTTTATAAAAACGAAGTACAGTAAATGACAGATCTCGGGTAAAGTCATAAACACGGGATTAATCTCGAGGCTGAAATTTGAAAGGATAAATAGATCTGGCAGAGCTGCATTCTTTTCCTGGTCCCACCCTAGCGATCTTAGAACCTTGAAAAGACTTTTTGTATACTTGAACATCTAAATCGATAGTCTATCAAAGAAACACAAAGGCAAGGTACGTTGACCCTTTGCAGCATACAGATGTAGAGATTTGAAAAGAGATACCTTTTAATAATCTTTTAATTGCCCTACCTATCTCAGAATAAGACTGCCTGCAAACTCCCTATAAGTTTTATCGGTTACTGGGGTCACGTCTTTAAAGGATTGAAATTTCAGCTTGCATGATTAGGATTTAAGTCGTCATTATACAGCCATAAAATTCGTTTGGTCATTCATCTTCGTCTATATGTAACAGCGTTTTGTATATGTATGTAAATGTCACTCACTCGACCCACCCTGTAAAGAAAATACTTGCAGACGCGTTCTTCTTCCTGCTTCAGAATGGAAAGAGCGGAAGAAACTGGGTCACCGATATGACGAGAGTTTACGATTGGGGACGTAAGGCTACCAGTATTCCAGATGTATGTAAACTATTTATGATAATTTATAATAAAGGGGAAAAAAAAGTAAGAAACGAAAGTGTGGGTGGAGGGATTGGTCTCGCACCATCCAGTACAGAACTTAATCCCGCTTTACTAATATACCGATGAGATTCTCCCTTTGTCTACAAGGGAAAAAGACCTAAACTTTTATATTCAAATACGAGGCATTCTGGTAACACCTCTCGCCATCCGCCACGATATTTTGGTTCGACTATAGTTCATCAAGCCTCGTCGAAGACACCGCTCACTGTCAAAATATCAGTTCTGAACGACTTAATCTGAAAAACCCCTACTTTTCTGTCGTGTCGGACCGTAAGTTGCTCATTCAAACCTCATCTGTCAGGTTTGTCGATCCCGTTTGACTTCCGGGCTTGATCAGAACTGACTTGACTCAAAAACACCCCCACTCACATTGTTATAAAGTGACTATATCTTGATGACAGTTGTCGGCGTAATCGAATCGGAAAAACGTTTTAGAGAGAAAAATCATATATTCGCTCAAGTAACTAGCTGTCTCTTACGAAATTGCAAGTTAGATGAAACCAATACTTACGGTCATTGTCCCAGAAGGGTAAAAGAGGAAAACCAGCCATGTGGCAGTCAGGAGAGTCTTCATGTTTCCTCCTGGCAGTGAACTTCTGTCACGAAGAAGACTTGTTTCTTTCAGTAAAACTCAGTCGTGGTTAATGCGGCAATGCCTCCCTTGTGCTTCAGTATTTATTTGGTGTGAGTGGAGCCCTCTGGTGACGGTATGTATTACGCAACATGAGACGTGGAACCTTGAATTTGAATAGTAATCTGTGTGTGTGGTACGAGATTCGGAGAACCAATCATAAAAAACCTAATTTCAATTCATTGATAGTCCTACTTAATGTTCTGGCTGGCGTTTCATCTGTTGCACTATTTCGTCGATGTTGGAAAAAGCTCATTTGCATTTCAAAACCCAAATGACAAGTAAAGCCAAATATTTATGAAATTTTATCGTGATACTCAAGTCTGCAATGATTCAATTGGTCTTACGTACAGAGATATATCATAGTACTCCCACACGATCATTATATACGTATGTATTATATATATATATATCTATATATCTATATATATATATTTATATATACATATACATATACTATCATATATTATATATATATATATATATATACTACATATATATATACTATATATTATACATATACTATCCATATATATATATTATATATATATATATATACATATACTATAGATCATATATATATATATATATATATATATATATATACATATAATATCATATATATATATATATATATATATATATATATATATATATACATATATATGCATACTATAGATATATTTGTATTTATGTCTATATATATATATATTATATATATATTATATATATATATATATATATATCTATATATATATATATGCATGTATATTTCTTCTTTTAAAACAGGAGACGTCTCAAGTATAAAAGGCCCACTTTGGTTTAAAACTAGGATTGTATTTCGATGGACTTACTTCCACCCTTATCAAGTAGTGAATGACAGAAGGAGTTTCATTACTGAAATATATAGTAGAAGATAGATGATGCTTGGGGTCACTGCTAAGCCACCGTAGGTTCTGTTAGTTGTCTTAATCCGCTTCATTGTTGCCTTAATTAAGATTTTGTCTATCTAGTCAGAGTCCCAGGCTCCATTGGAAAGGTTGATCCTATTATCTTGTTGTTTTATTGGTGAAGATTCTACAATATGACATTTGTGTCAACAGCTCCTCTTGTATACAATTCGGGATGAGTTCCAAACTATGATATGGTTCGAGATATTTATATGATGGAAAATTGCCAAACTATGTTGTCCATATCTAACTGATCGTTTGTGTTGCATTAATCTTTCCGAGAAAGATTTTCCGGTGAAACCGTAGTATGACTTATCACAGTCCCTACAGGGGAGCTCATAAACCCCAATGTTTTTGGAAACTGGTTTCTGCCGAACGTTAATTAAGGATTTCCCCAGTGTATTCGGATAAGTGAAGATAAAAGGATTGGAGAGGCTAAGATTTGTGTGATTTCTCGTAAATTATCCATGTGAGGGATTATGATTTTGTTTGTGTATTTTTCCTTTTCTTAGTTTTCTGTGGTTTTGTAAAAAATGCTTTTTGCTCTATATATGGCTTTTTCTGTTATGTGATTCGGGTATTTTAACAAGATAAGTTGATTTCTGATTGTTTCAAGTTCTTTGTTAAGAAAATCTGGGGAGCAAATTCTCAGGGCTCTAAGAAATAAGTTACTTGCTATGCTGAGTTTAACTGAAATGTCATGAAAGCTGTAAAAATGTATGTATGAAAGTGAAAATGTAACTTTCTTGTAGACAGAGAATTTGTAGTTGTTATTAGTTCTGATGATTAAGACATCTAAAAAGGGGGATTTGGTTAATGCCCAGCAGAAACCAGTTTCTAAAGACATTGGGTTTTATGAGATCCCCTGTGGAGACTATGATAAG
Source organism: Macrobrachium nipponense (assembly GCF_015104395.2). Taxonomy (NCBI): domain Eukaryota; kingdom Metazoa; phylum Arthropoda; class Malacostraca; order Decapoda; family Palaemonidae; genus Macrobrachium; species Macrobrachium nipponense. The sequence goes on from NC_061094.1 coordinate 31,576,440, forward strand.
TCATACTTGGCTTCACCGGAAAATCACTATCGATGAGTTAGATATGGACAACAGTTTGGCAATTTTTCCTCATATAAATAACACGAACCATACCATGGATTGGAACTCGTCCCGAATTTTATACAAGAGCAGGTGTTGATACAAATGTCAGATGGTAGAATCTTCACTGATAAAAAAAAACAATAGGCTCAACCTTTCCAATGGAGCCTGGGAGTCTAACCCGATTGGTGGCTTAGCAGTGAATCCAGGCATCACCTAAGGGCGTATCTCCTACTAGATATTTCATTAATGAAACTCCTGTCATTTACTGCTTGAAAAAGGTGGAAGTAAGTCCACCGAAATATAGTCCTTAGTTTTAAACCAGAGTGTTGTAATTGGCCTTTTATAACTTGATATATATATATATATATATATATATATATATATATATATATATTATATATATATATATATATATATATATATATTTTATAAATGTATGGTATGTAGATATACATATATATACATATGCATATTATACAGATGTGTATACATGTGTATGTGTAACATTATGGATAAATAATATATATATATCTTATATATATATAGAGATAATATATATATAATATATATATATATACATAATATATATAAACTGGGTATTTTGTTGTTTCTTGATAACTTCCATTTAAGGAGGAAGAGGGTAGCCAGAAGACTTGGTAACATTGCGGACATTATTATTTCTCGAAGTAAAACAGAGGCACAACCGAACTTTCGGGAATGCTTGCCTATTTCCTTCATCAGGGTCACTTATCTATAGAATGACATAACAAATAAAGAGAAACAGCTAGAAAACTATACTGATTGCCCATATCTGAAAGTATTAAAACAACTGTAATTGACAACACTTCAAAATCCATATTAATATAAAGTAAATAAAGGAACATAAAAAGCTAAGTTAACTGGTAGTAAGAGATTCCGTACTGAACAGAAATCGTCAAATAAAATCACTGAGTAGATAGATAAAGAAGAAATAACATGAATATTTAAAATGAAAATTGATAACATAGTACAAAATACAGGAAAAGCTGCTGTTCATGTCGTGGTTACATAACTGAACTGGGGGAGTTAGAAGACCAAATGAAAGAGGGTGAAGTGTTACGGGTAAAAGAAAAATGGAAAAACAAGCAAACTATGCAATGAATGAATGAGTAATTTGGGCAACCAATTTGGGGGAAATACACACACACATATCCACACACACACACATCCACACACACACATCATAAAAAACTCTTAAAATTCTACATCAGTTATTGTACTACAGCTAGCGCAAAGCCGCTACAGAAACACTAAACAACACCAAGGCTAGATTATTATTATTATAAAAATAGTTTAACCAGACCACCGAGCTGACTCTCGGCTCACACAGGGCTGGCTCGAATGATTGAATAAAATGCAAGGTCTAGGCCAAAGGCAAGGAACTGGGACCAAATAGGTCAAGCAGTATAACAAACATTAAATTAAAATTAAATAAAAAAAAACTGCACAAAGGTAGAGTCATTCATACTAGAACACAAGCAGGCAATAAATACATTTACTCACGTCTCCACACAGACATATTAAAAAAACCAAAGCTAAAAACTACACACACACACAAAAGTGAAATACCTAAATTTCTTTAAAAGCACCAACTTCTTTTAAAAACTCAATAACACACTCAATCATACTGCGCTTCTTCACCCAATATCTTTGCCAAACTGTAATTACCGTCTCTATCTCTTTTGTCTTTAAAGTGCTGCTCTCTCAGGTTGTGTATTTGTGGCAAACTCTTTCATTTCCTTTAGCCCTACTTTCCATTGCTGTTCCCAATCTTGCAATGAACTTTGATATGCGAGGAAAAAAGTCTCTATATGGTACAGCAATTGGTCTTGGTATCATATTGGTTGCTGCTGATTTAGCTACTTGGTCTGCTTTTTCATTTCCACATATATTTGCGTGCGCTGGGACCCAGCAAAAAAATATAGTAATCCCTCTACGATGATGTAGAAATACCCACTGTGAGATTTTCAATGCAATTGGATGATCAGCATTGAAAATTTCAAGTGCCTGTAACGCACTTTTGGAATCACAAAAGATGGTGACATTAGTGGAATTCTGGAGGGTTGCAGTATGCTCCAATGCTGTTAAAATTCCACACAGTTCTGCCGTGAAGTTCGATGCTATGATGGGTAGTGCTCCTCTGCGGCTAAAATCATCACTAAAAACTCCATATCCAACCCCATCATCAGTTTTGGAGCCATCAGTAAAAACAAATGTAGAGCCTGAGTGCTCTGTAGTATGTTCTAAAAATAATGTTCTGATTTCTGTATCTGATTTCTCTCTTTTAACACCTTTAAAATATTTACAAAATTTAATTACAGGTAATTTCCATGCTGGGGTAATTGGTAAACTAACTGGACATACAGGATTTCTTAACATATTCATTGTTTCCAAGACCTTTTTTACTTTAAAACTAAAAGGCTTAGGAAACCTTGAATGATTTTCATAAAAGTTGTTGAAAGAATTTCTATTTGCTGCTTCAAAGGGTTTAGAGTTGGGGATTCTCTGAACCCTAAACCAATACCTGATAATTAATGACTGCTGATATAACTCAAGTGGGATTTCTCCCGTATCAATTAGTAAACTTAAGATGGGAGAAGATCGGAAGGCACCCGTTGCCAAGCGTATACCGGTATGATGTCCTGAATTTAAGATAGCAAGATGATCAGATGATGCAGAAGAATATATTTCACATCCATAAAGTAACTTTGAAATAATAAGCGATTTGTGGAGTTTTATAATTGTCTGCCTGTCTGCACCCCAGTTAGTATTAGATAATACTTTCAAAATACTTAAAGCTTCAAGGCATTTGGTTTTAATATGTTTCAGATGGGGAAGCCAATTGAGTATTCTGTCGAATATGAGGCCTAAGAAGCGTACCTCTTCGACACAGGGTATTCTGTGGTCATACAGATAAAGGTCTGGGTCGGGGTGTACTCCCCGAATGTGGCAAAAATGCATAAAAGTAGTCTTACTGGCTGATATTTTAAATCCCTGTTGTTATGCCCAGTTTACTATCTTTATTTATTGTCAGCTTGAATTTCCTTTCTGCAACAAACATTCATGATGCAGCAACAGATATTGAAAGATCGTCTACGAATATGGTACTCAATACATCCTTGGGTATAACAGGCGCGACACCATTTATTGCTAGCGCAAAAAGTGTTACACTAAGCAAACTCCCTTGTGGGACACCCTCTTCTTGGCATCTTCTATCTGATAATGTGCTGCCCATTTTAACTTGTAAATGTGTACATTTCAAGAATACTTTAATGAATAGGGGCAATTTTCCACGTAGACCACAGGTATGAATTGCCTTAAGAATGCCATGCCTCCAAGCAGTATCACAAGCTTTCTCAATATAAAAAAAAAGTTATATGGTGCTGCTTGGAGGCAAATGCTTCACATATGGAGGTTTCCAGCTGCATTAGGACATCTACTGCCGAGGGCATTTTTCAAAATCCACATTATGAGGGTGAGAAAATATTATTATGCTCCAAATACCAGACAAATCTTGTACTCACCATTTTTTCCTTTAGTTTGCATAAACAGCAAGTTAGTGCTATTGGTCGATAGCTAGCCACTGAAAAATGGTCTTTACCTGGTTTAACAAAAGGTAAAACAAAAACCAATTCCCATATGGCTGGGTAGCTACTTTCATGCCATAATCTATTAATTATAATTATTATAAAGAGTTGAATTTTTGGAAATATGCCTAAACATTTCATAGGGAATTTCATCCGGACCAGGGGAAGTGTTAGTGCTGCTGGCTAGGGTAGCATCAAATTCCCTTTCTGTATGGCTCAATCTTATCTGTGGAAAAGTCTAGTGGTAGTTGTTCTTCTCTTCTTCTATATTGATATCCAGGGGAACTATCAGATTTTTTTTTAACGTGAGCAAAATGATCGGCGAGTTTATCACTTACATCTTTTGCGATGGTGATGAGGTTGTTATTAACTTTTAAGTACTTAGGGAGGATTGGGAGTAAATTTCCCAGCAATCTTTTTTATTTTCTTCCATATGCTGCAGATAGGTGTTCGGCGGTTAATGGAAGATACAAATGATGCTCATTACTGTCTTCTGGCAGTTTTCATTGCCTTTCGAAAATTAGCTTTATTCTGTTTATGCGTATATTATCATATTTGCTATGGTTCGGTGTCTACGATAACGCGTAAGTGATGTTCTTGTGACTCGGTGTAACAGTGTGAGCTCTTCAGACCACTACGGGACTGGGTGTCGCTTAAAAAGACCTGTAGTTTTTGGCATAGAATGTATACCTCCTGTATGGAATGTCCCATTTAATAAATCGATTGCATCAACTGCTGTTGGGAAGTCATTTGCATCACTTTCTATTTCGCTAACCTCTTTAAATTTGTTCCAATCTGTTTTTTTCAATATTCCACCGTGGAGATCTTTGAACTGGTGGGTCATCATTGGCATTTATTATTGTGGGAACATGGTCACTGCTTTGCCAGTCATCATTCATCTTCCATCTGAAATCCATCGTACAATTTGAACTAGATATTGTAAGGTCTAAGCATGAGACTGTACCTGTCTGGATAGGATAATGAGTGAGTTCTCCAGTATTTAAAAGTCCTAAATCTTCATTTTCTCTTATGGAAGATATAATATTCCCTTTTTGATTAGATGTCACATCTCCCTATAAAGGATGTCTGCCATTTAAGTCTCCCATGACAGGAAGTGGTCGCGGAAGCTGATGAAGTAAACCAATTGTTTGGTGGAAGATAAAGGGAACAGAGTGTGTATTTTCGTCTTAAGTGAATTTGGACTGCAACAGCCTGTAAAGCTGTATTTAGTGGGATTGGAAAATGAGAAAGATCCTTACGAACATATATAAGGCAACCTCCATGTCTTCCCACTACCAAATTATATTGTGTTCTATATGATATATAGTCTCTTGGGCAGGGTGTGTGGACATTAAGCATTATTGCTTGTAAATATACAGCAATAGGGGTGTATTCATAGAGTAAGACTTTAAGCTCCTCATATTTTGCACGAAGTCCCTGACAGTTCCATTGTCAAATTGAAGAGGTGTCCATGTTTTGGAGGGTAGTCCTCTATTCAAGGTCGTTTTTGAATGCTTAGTGGATGGGAAGCTTTGCTTGTAATTTTTGGATAACGAGTGTTTTCTTTGCCAGCTTGCTCGTTGATTTTGATTTTATCCTTTGTTGTAGTTAATGGAGGAGAGGATGAGGGTGTTTTCACTTTCTTCATTTGTCCAATACGGATGTGCTCTGTATATGCTTTATTAACAGCTGCTGTTTCAAGTTTAAATTCTTCACATATTTTATCAACTGATTTGTTGGCTAGCTGACAATTAATACATTTAGGTATATCTGAGCATGGGCCATGTTCTAGGGCAGAGCAATCATCACATATCTTGTTATTTTTACAAACTTTCGATGGATGTCCAACTTTAAAACAATTAAAACACTGTAATGCTTTTGGATGAAAAGGTCTAACTCGCACTCTTTCATTTTCTATTATTATATGAGATGGTACATTACTGTCTTCAAAAGTATTGCCATTTGGGACCTTTTTTACTTTCATACAGTTGGTGGACACATATCTAAAATTTCTGCTTTGGTAAACTCGATAAGTCTTTATCAAAAACCACACCTCTTCCATAGCTAAAATTTAGGCGAGGACTAATTTTCTTTATTATATCATTGTTTTTAACTTTCATCATTATTAGCATCTGTAACTGAGTTTTAGATTTTGCATGAATTAGCTCAGAGCTCTTACCAAATCTAGTAATATCACCACTCGTTATGCCACCTACTTTTTGCTGAAGGTACCTACTAAACTTATAATAGTTGAAATTCTCCTCCATGGCTTTTACTACCAGCCATTTAGGAGGTTGGGGGACTCTTATTTTGCCAATGGTACTACTGTTGGAGTTGATTGGATTCCATTCTGCAGGTTTATAAATGTCTAAGTTTCTTGGGGTTTTATCTGTCAAGGCTCCATTAACTAATGAGTTACATACTTTCAAAGTATCAAAACTACAGGTTGCTTTAAAAGCATCTTCATGTTTATCAAATGTTACCCAAGCTTCCCATTTTCCTTCTGTATCATGAAAGTTCATACGAATCTCAGCTGTACTACCAAACATATTCAAAGAGGTCGAGATATCCTCATAGTTACACTGAAGTGGAATATTTTCCATATGTATAACTTTCAAAAGCTTTACTCTACTATTATTGGTATCTGGGGGGTTTGAGGAATGGTCTTTGTTTGAGCTAGTAGTCGTCAACGGTGCCAGTGAGTCCAGTTTCCCAGGGGACATAGGTAAATAGTCCGGATCCATATTCAGTTTACAAAAAAAAAAAAAAAATCATCCACACTCACACACGTGCATATGCTCTTGCATACACTCACATATACTTATATGCATGTGTACATACATACATATACTCATGCACACGGTTGTACATACATACAAGTATTACCACTTGGTTATATCAAGAAAGTATCATGAGTCACTTAAGTATTCGCATTCTCCACCAATGGCACAAGTGAGAGTTGACTGCCAATGGTCCACCCCATACCCTACCCTTTCAGGATAGCACCAATACGTTTGCTGTGGCCCAGGTATAAGCCAATCCGCCTGCTGGGAGTTCTGCCCCTACTAATAGGAATCAGCTCCCCACCTCAAACGTATTGGTGGGCTTCCAGACAAAAGCCAGGAGTTCCATCCCCAAAGCACCAGGTCCCCTGGATGCCGATGGGCCAATCCCTGGCAATGGTTCCGCCCTCAAGATAGCAATGGGAAAATCCCATTAGTAACTCTCAGGTCCAAACCATATCAGGTGGTGACTCATCCACCACAATTCCCACTATTAGCTTCAAATGCAAACTCTTCCTAACCCACGATCCCTTCTCAGACTCACCTTAGCAGCTAAATTAGACGAAAGTGGAAATGTCCACACCAGTTAATGCCAAAAGTTTGTAGGCGTTCCGTCAGGATCCGGCCTTCACCGTGTGAAGGAACCTACTCGAGGGGAAATATGCAATGAACAGTGAAACAGGGGTGGTTTGGCTATTGAGTGGTGGTAATTGTTGTCTAATATAGAGGGACTCGAAAAAGGGAAGTGAATGTTTTTTTTTCTTGTCCGAGCATTTGAGAATCATAAAATCATAGTATTGTATGTAATGGTGGCAGGACATAGCATGAAGTCTGTTACTATTTTCTTTTTTGCTTGAAGGTAAGCCCGTGCGATGGCTGACACCCCTATGAGAGTCGCTGCATACCTTAAATAGGCGTTTGGTATATCCCGCATAAGTCCCAAAATTGCACTTAGGACAATTAAACTTGTAAACTATGCAGGCACACATCAACTCCGGGAGGGTGTCTTTAAAGCAAAACATCCTCTGATTGTAAGATGATTAATTATTACAAGTAAATCTGAAGTCAACATATGGATACAGATGGCTCAAGAGAGACAATAATTTAATTTTGCTAAGAACAGAACTATTAGTGAAGGGTAGGGAAACATATATTACCTTCTTGGGAACGGTGCAGACTACAGTTTATGGCTCAAAAATATTGTCTAAAAATTCTTTAATGATATAATTGAACATGCTCAAGGGATAGTAATTATTCGTAAAATGAAATACGTCTCTAAAAATCTAACTTCCCAGTGAAAGGTATTCCATTTGGAGCAAAGGGAGAAGGCTCTATTCAAATAGTGACAGACTTCAGGCCATATCCTGCCACCATCACATACTGCGATTTTCAAATACTTGGACAAACAAAAAACATCCATTCGCTTCCCTTTTCAGAGTCCCTCCATATTAAACAACAATCACCAACACTCAATAGCCAAAACACCTCTGTTCCACTGTTCATTGCATAGTTTGCTTGTTTTTCCATTTTTCTTTTACCCGCACCAGTTCACCCTCTTTCATTCGCAGTCTTCTAGTTCTAACTCGCTGCTGTTTTCAAGACTTATAGCTGCCAGGCCAGTTATGTAGCAAAAGTTCATATTTGGATTATCAGCTAAAACGTTTTTTATTTTTTTTTTAAACCTTGTCCCGCTTTACTCCACTGTTTCCTTTAGATCTCAAAATACACCATATTTGCCCTCTCTTGCCGGTGCGGCTTTCTTGGGGGATTTCTTTTGCCTTTTCTATTGTGTCCACTATACTCAAGGTTCTAGCTTTATAATTTTGGGTCTTTAAAAGTTTTGTTTATTTTTTTATTTTTTTGTAACCAACCTCTATTGCTCATGAAATAATTGTTACTCAAAGTGTCGTTCCATTTTTGATATCTTACTTTATTTGGATAGCTTCACTAATGTATTATTTCGTGACTTTTATGTATATTTGTAGATGTCAGATCGAGATAAGCCCTTTCCTGCCATACGTTTTACTTAACTAAAATGTAGATTATTGTTTTCAAGACTTACAGCAGCCAGGCCAGTTAAGTAGCAAAATTTCTTAACCTTGTCCCTCTTTACTCCATTCTTTCCTTTAGATCTCAAAATACACTGTATTTGCTGATGCGGCTCTCTTGGGGTATTTCTTTTACCTTTTCTATGGTATGTGTCCACTATACCCAAGGTTCTAGCTTTATCATTTTGGGTCTTTAAAAGTTTTTTATTGTTTTATTTTTTTTTGTAACCAACCTCTATTGCTCATGAAATAATTGTTACTCAAAGTGTCGTTCCATTTTTAATATCTTACTTTATTTGAATAGCTTCACAAATGTATTATTTCGTGACTTTCGTGTATATTTGCAGTTGTCAGATTGAGATAAGTAAGATGTATCGCAGAAAAGAGCTTAACTAAAATGTAGATTATTGTACTGAAATACTCAAGTCTTTAAAATAAAGTTTCATGACTTACAAAGTCATGTTTCAAGTAGGATTTTCTTTTTATATGTGAAGTACATTTTTAAATGACGGAAGTTTGCCTACTAGTTTGATGAGCCTACATTCATCACCACACAATTCTAGGTCAAGCATATATGGCTATTTACTTGCAGCAGTAGGTACTATGAGCGTTATGGCCATAATTGTGGGCATGAATTAGACAAACATGTCTTAACCGTATCAGCGATGGTTGTCAGGTTCATATTTGCCTGTTGAAGAAAATGAGTTCGGAAGAGGCTTTCCACCATCAGGTATCTTGCCCCATCTTTGGCAACTCCAGTGTCCAATCACAGTTCAACCAATGTATGATACAGCTTTACGCTAAATCTTTTGTAAATTGAGAAGCAATGTAATGTAGCTGAATTAATATCATACACGTTCGAAATTGACGGTAACACTAATCCTACGAAATATCTGGATCAACCACTGTCATGAAATTCAGCTTGTTCCATCTCTAAAAGAACTCAAAACTATAAATGTGATGAACATCGGTTTGGCCTTTACATACTGTTGACATACTGTATTAAATAGGCCAAGTAATTGCTGATAGAAAAATACAAAAACATAACTGATAGTATTCATGAGGCAAATATTTATTGACGAAAGCATTTTTCAGTAACAAGCATATTGAAGCTCTGGTATTGTAGCACTTGATCAGAAAGGTGTGATTCATAATGTTTTAAATAAAACATCCTTTGAATTTTCATGTAAATGTATCCACTTTTCACATTAAGATAAAACCTATCCTCTCTAAAATTTGGAGTAGTACAGTCCTATTCTGAAAGGTCCATGCTAGATAGAAACTGTACTCATAACGTTGACTACTATGAAATTCAGGGCCTCTGTAACACGGTTTTTTGGATTTTGCTCCTTATCAAAGCATCGGATGAAGCTGAAAGTTGACATATGTATATTTTACAACTACACACAAATTTTGTCAGCATCATCAATAACCTGAACCCGATAGTTTTAATTTTTATAGAGTAAAAATGATCTAGCCGACGCCATGGCCAATGATTGCGAGCCAAGAGTCGAAAAACATTCATTACGTAAGCAAGGTAAACATCGTTTTACGAAATGTTGCCCCGCCCATCCACCAGACAGAAACCCATTCACCTTATTCCATCGGCTCTGAAACCCATAGTAGTCAAAAATGGCTAACAGGATTTGGAATTGTCCCCGTGGTTGCAAAACTGCATTTGTCTTACAACTTGCAACTTTATACAGTCAAGAGAAAGCCCGTGGCCATACTTACTATAGCCTGAATAGGTAATTATTCAGTTTCTAGTTTAAATCCAATGTTTATGGTCTGATTTGTATTTAGCGTAACATGATTATAATACTTGTAATGTCATTCAGGATTTTGAACATTTCCATTAACTATTCACTATGCCACCAAGAGAGAGAGAGAAAGAGAGAGATTATATGTAAAAAGTCTTTATATAACTATTTTTGTTAAAGTAAGATTTTTATCCAAAGTAAATACAAGCTTATATGTGCTAAAATCTCAGGCAGACCAACGGATCATCCGATATAATTTTTTTTCTTCTTCTTTAGTCTGTACGACCATGTTGGATATAAAGACTTATGAATGGTGGAACGATACTTAGATGTGGGTGGGGTATCTGTGCTAGCGTAGTAATACTACTGTAGCAGTAGTGCCGCAAAATTAGTAATAGCAGCAATATACATGAATTAAACGCTTAGGCCAACTGCTGGGATCCCTGAGGATCATTTAGCACTTCTTACAACTACTCGAGAAATGAGTTTTTATAGCCAGAAGTTAGATTTTCTAATACAACAATGTCCATGATAGCCTTCATTGTTATCCTGAATCATAACGAGGCCAAAGTGGGTGGAGCCTCATGAAGTCAACATTCTGACGATAATTATTGGTAAAGGTTTAAAGCCAAAATACGGTACCGTCTATTTTTTTTTTTTTTTTTGTTTTTTTTTTTTTTTTTTTTAGTAAATAGGGAGATAGCCGATAAATAAAAATTGTTTGACATTGGATACAGCAGTTATCAAATCAAGCTTGTCTACCATGTCTTTGAAAATTACCAACTATTCCCTACATCTTGTCAATCTGATTGTGACCTATAAAGTAGACTGTAATTTCTTGGGAAACTTATTTTGGAGTTAGATTAATAATCGAAGTGTTTTTGTATTTATCAACATATTTTGTTGGTTTGTTCATTATGACAATTATCAGTGGAGAGGTTTCAGAGTTCATAAAGGTGTACTGCTTTGCTTGTATTTACATTTTTATGTCATTGTTGCCAGAGGTCTAGCCTTCGTTACGTATAGCCAATCATCCATCGAGAAAGAGGGAAGAAATGCTGTCATAAGTTATGTAACGAGTGCGTTCGAAACCTTATCTCTGAGTAAGTTGGCCCGTCTTCAAAAAAAGTCACTTTTACATTATAAGTACCAAATTTATTCAACCTACGTAATGCAGAATACAGTCAAAATTTATGCGTAGATATATTGTGTATTCTGAATAAGCGTTATATCTATGAAATGCATAGATAAAAAGTTATTGCCAAAAAACCGTGTTACAGAAGCCCTGAATCTCATAGTAAACTGCAATTTATTACTATGACTAATAGTATATCTTTACAGTAAGAAAAACGATAGTAATATCAGAGGGGGTCAAGACCCACATCCCAAAACGACGTCAATATCATAAGAGAGAGTTGAGGGGACGAAACCTAATCTCAGAGGTGTTGCACTGTCTAAGCTTGGACCTATACTCTTTTTTTCCATCTGTCCATCCGCCTGTGGTGTTTTTGTATGGTAACACTGCGTCCCGGGTTTTAGATAGTTACATTCAGCTTACATTCAACGATTAAAATAATATTGTATTACGAATATTAACGGTGTAATTCGCATACAGTAAATTATTAAAACACTTTTCAGTTGCAAATGTACACCCAGATATCCTTTTATTTACCTAAAACTTACACATAGCGTAACTATCTAAAGCCCGGGACGCAGTGTTACCATACAAAAACACCACAGGCCGATGGACAGATGAAAAAAAAACAGAGTATAGTTACCCTCATTCGGCATACTTGTGTGGAGGCCACTTGTGTGAAAGACTGGCCCTTGGCTGGACGACAAGTCTCATCATTGAGTTCGTTCCCCATTGCCCTTTAATATTATGCACACATTAAATAAAATGAGTACACTTTACACTTCGTATATAGTGTTATTCAAAACCAGATTGTATTTTGGAATGGTTTATTTGTCATTTAAGGTGATGTTCAAGTTATATCTTTTTGAAAGCAAAGATAGAGAAAGTTGAACTATTACTTGATTCAACTTGGGTCGCTTCATATGTAATCAAAGAGTTTGCAATCAATTCCTATGATGATGAGTATCTGTAGTTGGCAAAACAGAGAAAAATAAATTTCTGCAGTTGACTACTTTTGTAACAAATTAGTAATTATCAGCTTGTTGCGCTATAATGAGAAATAGCTAAAGTGTCAGTGCTCCATAATATTCATAGGTATCATGGTCAAATTTTGAATACACAATACTTTAGTGGATGTTGAACCATATAGTTTTATACTTTTATAAATTTTTAGGAATAGCAAATGATATTGCACCTGAGATTGGAATCATTCTTGTTAACCCTGTGAGAGTCTGAGGGCTCGGGAATGGTAGTAAATGCCCCGAGAGAGCAGTGAACCAGTTGCTGTTAGCCAGGGTTTTTTTCAATAATAGTAGTAGGCTTCACAGGAGAAGTAGTTATTTTTTTTCAGTTATAGTAGTTAATGGCATTACAGTGGATATTGGGTCATCAAGTTCATGTTGTCGAAATTAATTTTTTTTTTTTATGTTAAGCACATTTTCCTTTCTTCCATAAAAATTGTAGGTATTGTAGAAGCTCTTTTGATTCAGTGATAGTAGTTGAAATACTGAAGTTGTTATTGGATCATTGTTGATGCTGGCAGTAAAGTACTTTTTCCATAAAAGTTGTAGGCAACGTTGTAAAATCGTTCATTAAATCAGCAATAGTAGTTGAAGGCACTGAAGTCGTAACTGGATCTGGTTAGTGTTTGTAGTCAAGACGTTTTTCAGTAAAAGTTGTAGGCAACATTGTGAAAGTGTCCATTGATTCAGCAATAGTAGTTGAAGGCGCTGAAATTGTATCTGAATGGTTAGTGTTGGCAATAAAGACCTTTTTTCCATAATATTTGTTGGCACCATTGTGAAAGTGTCCATTGATTCAGCAGTAGTAGTTGAAGGCACTGAAGTTGTAGCTGGATCATTGGATGATGTTGGCAGTGAAGTCTTTTTTTCCATAAAAGTTGTAGGCAATGTTGTTAAAGTGTCCATTGATTCAGCAATAGGAATTGAAGGCACTGAAGTTAAACTGGATCATTAGTTGGTGGTGGCAGTAAAGTCCTTTTTCCATAAAAGTTGTAGGGACTGAAATTTTAAGTGGATTATTGGTTGGTGGTGGCAGTGAAGTCAATTTTCATTAGATGATGATGTACCAAAGTATTTTTTTCAATAACAGTTGTAAGCAACGTTGTGTGTTCATTGTTTCAGCAATAGTAGTTGAAGGAAATGAAGTTTAAGTGGATCATTGGATGAAATTAGCAGTAAAGTCCTTTTTCCAATAAGAGTTGTAGGCAATGTTGCGAAAGCATCCGTTGATTCAGCAATAGTAGTTGAAGGCACTGAAGTTTTAATTGGGTCACTGGTTGATGTTGGCAGTAAAGTCCTTTTTTCAATGAAAGTTGTAGTCAACATTGTGAAAGCGTCTGTTGATTCAGCAATAGTAGATAAAGTCACTGAAGTTTTACCTGGATCATTACTTGATTTTGACATTATAGTTCTTTTTTCCATAAAAGGTGTAGGTAACATTGTGAAAGTGTCTGTTGATTCAGCAATAGTAGTTGAAGGCACTGAAGTTTAAACTGGATCGTTGGTTAATGTTGGCAGTAAAGTCCTTTCTTTAATAAAAGTTGTAGGCAACATTGTGAAAGCATTTGGTTTTTCAGCACTAGTAAGGCACTGAAATTTTAACTGGATCATTGGTTGATGTTAGAGGTAAAGTCTTTTTTTCCATAAATGTTGTAGGCAACGTTGTGAAAGTGTCCATTGAGTCAGCAACAGTAGTTGACTGCACTGAATTTGTAACTGGATCATTGGGTGATATTGGCAGTAAAGTCCTTTTTTCCATAAAAGTTGTGTGCAACATTGTGGAAGTGTCTGTTAATACAGTAATAGTAGTTGAAGGCACTGAAGTTGTAATTGGATCATTAGTTGATGTAGGCAGTAAAGTCCTTTTTTCCATGAAGGTTATAGGCAACGTTGTGATAGCGTCCTTTGATTCAGCAATAGCAGTTGAAGACTCCTAAGTTGTTAAAGCTTCTGCTGCTCTACTCTTAGTACTGTAGTTGAAGGCACTGAATTGGTTGCTGGGTCTTTGGTTGATGTTAGTGAAGACGTTCTTATTTCTGCAAATGATGCATGTATCAGTGTAGAACCTTCTGTTATTTGGTTGAAAGTTGTTTAAGGCATTTCAGTTAATGATGGATCATTAGTCAGTGTTGGCAGAAAAGTCCTTTCCTTGAGAGTTGTTGGTATCGTTGTAAAAGATTTTGCTGCTTCACTAATAGTAGTTGATGGTGCTGAAGTTGTTATTGGATCATTAGTTGTTGTTGGCAGAAAAGCTGTTAATGATGCTGCTGCTGTTGTTGTTTCTAATAGTACCATAATAGGAGTTGATGGCCTATTTGTAGAAGTTACAACTGCGGTAGTTTCAGTGAAAGAGCCATCCACCATACTTATGTAAACCCACTTGAATGCAATTCTCATTTTCTAATACTTAGGAAGAGAGAGTTTTCTCCAATATTAGAAAACCCTGCAAATACTCAAGATATATTAATGATATCTTTGTACAAGTCAATAATGAGGAAGAGGTTGAAGCTGTCCAGCACATGTTCCAGCAGTGCAGTTCGCTGAATTATACCGTTGAATTCGGCAATGAAGGCCAGCTCCCCTTTCTCGACGTCCTCTTCTCCAAGACGACGATGGTCTCAGAACTTCGGTGTATACAAAGCAAACAAACTTAGGGCTTTGCCTGAATGGTGACAGCAAATGTCCTGCACGGTTCAAGAACACCAAAGTCAGGGCCTACATTTAGAGGGCCCTCACACACTGTTCTTCCTGCCAGGACACTCACAAAGAACTCGACCGAGTCACTCAGGTACTCGTTAAAAACAGGTATCTGAATCGACTTATTAATAAAGAAGTCCGAACAGCGCTGGACTAGTGCTACACCGAGAGTGAGAGACCGCAGCCCCACCTCCATGAGAAGATCAAGCTGTATTACAAAGCTAGAATGCACGCACTCCACCGTGAGGACGAGGATGCATTGAGAAAAATCATCAGAGAGAATGTGGCCCTTACCGAAGTTGACAAAGAACTCGAACTCTTGCGACCTTATCATGAAGAACAACCTAAACCCCCCCAGCAAGAGAACTCTTGAAACAGTCAAATGTAGTCTACCAATTCTTATGCCCCGTCTGTGGATGTCCCGGCTCTTAGGTTGGTATGACTTCTATGAAACTATCCAAGAGGATTTCTTGCCATGCTCAAGAAGGGGCAATTAGAAACCATGCCATGACAGCACACCAGGAAGTTATCTCCTGCGACAGTATTATCAAGAATACTAAGATAATGGGGAGGGCTCCTGACCAGCAATGTTTACGACTGCTCGAGGCACTCCTCATACAGCAAGAAAAACCCTCATTAAATACGACATGGGAAGTGCTTTTCCTCCCCACCAACTTAAGATGACCCATGAATATAAATAATAGTACAATTAATACCAGACCGAGTGACACCCCCAATCAAGGAATACCAGATGAGACAAGCAGCCCAGCAGCCAATGACAATGCGAGCTGTCGTGACACAACAACCAGGTAAGTCATGCCCCAACCTCGACGGTCTGCTAGGCTGCAACAGCGAGACCTTCAACGACGAGGAGTGTCTTGAAGGAAACTTCCTCCAGCCAATAGCAGGAACGCATTGCGCCACCAACCAATGAAAACTCGGCAAGCAGTTGACCCCCTGCTGACCTGATACTATATATTGAGTAGATTCTGACAGCATCTACAGTCTGCTCCGACCCACTGCCGTGATCATGCTCGGATGATACTGAGAGAAACGTTGGCCACTAGATCGACTTATATTTTGATCTGTTTATTCATTTACTGTGACAAATAAATAAATTTTTAAGCAATATCTCTGAGATTGACTCCTGATGAATCATATCAGCGCAATACTCGCCAGTTGTGGTAGAAGAGAGAAAGCAATTATTAGAAAAATAGAGAAAACTATTTACAAGTTGAATGCAGCTGATGCAGCAATATCTTTCAATAATAATAATATTAATAATGATAATAATAATTGTATTTTAATCGTTGCATGCATACTGACATCTGGCACTCTCTTCTTCTTTCCCATCGTTATCCCTACATTAGGAGGTTGGTTGCCCGATGTGTCTTCATCCTCCACCAAACCGCTTCTCTCCACATCATCCTCAACATGCCCATACCATCTCAATTGTAACTCTTTTATCATTTCTGTAATCTTTACTAAGCCTGTCCTTCTTATTTCATCATTTCCTAATCTCTCAAGCAGCAATATTCCCATAATCCACCTCAGCATTCTCATCTCTGTTCTCTCAAGCTTTACTTCCTCTTTTCATCTTATAGAGCCGTACCTGATCCATACATTAACAGTGATCTTATCACTGTGCTATACATCTTGACTTTTAGCTTGATTGGCATTTTCTTATCACATACTACTCCAACTACCTCTCTCCACTTCCCCCATGCAGCTTTTATTGTACTTTCGACTGCATCCACACATCCTCCCTCATGGTCATAAAGGTTCGTGCTGCTGGCAACGACTCTTGTGGGTTGATAATGGGTGGGAAAGGAGGTTCTTTGCATGGAAGGGTAGAGTTGTTGGATACATAAGGCCTCCATCAGACTGTAGCTGGGCAGGATGGTCTAGGGTTCCTTGTGTGCCATTCTATAATGATTATAAAGACTTTCATTTGAAGCGGTAGGTGGTCGTCTCACCAACATAGGAATGAGGGCATTACTCTTTCTGGTATGAAAACGATAGACAATGTTAGTGATTCTTCAAATTATCTGTAGAACTGGATTGTTCTTGAGGTTAGCCATATGACCATTCTCATATAACGTTGGCTATTTATTTGATAATGGGTGTGCAGAGATGTTCTCTATGATTTTCTTGCTGAAAGTTTCATTGCTCCAGTATTGACAGTGCTTCATGCCCTGTTAGAATAGTGTTATCAATTGCTCTCCTCCAGTTGTCTTTGGTTTATTGGTTATCTGTATCATTTTCAGCCTGATTTACCTCTCAATTGTAATAGAACATGGTTTGGCCTATTGACCTATTCCATGGTATGTTTCCAGGTTGAGCAACGGGAGAGTGCCTTCCTGACATAGGTGTATATGATTGTCTTTTTAACGTTTTTTTAATGATTTCTGCCCATTCAGCAATAGTCACTTAGAAAACTTGGTGCAGACCACTGTAAAGAGTCGACGGGGACGTTTCAGTCCCTGCACGTTTGAGGGAGGAAAGGGTCCTCTTAAAGGTTTTGGCACAAGTAAAACCGAGGACAGACAGGTCTAGGTTTGAAGCCTCCCAAAACTGGTTTCTTTGTTGTTGGTTGGACTGGGGGGACAATTAGGAGCCAGTGGTGGTAGTTTGATGTCTGAACTTATGTCAATTGCTTTTGGCTCAACTAAGAGCCAGTACTTTTATTATATCTTCTCAATTACAAACAGATAAATAAACTAAACAGGGTAAAAGGTTGTCAGATCTATTCCTCAGCTTGTAAAACCAAGCTAAAGGAATTAGATGTATAGAACATGTGGTTAAGAATATGCTCGGGTTTTAGAACTTTACCTGTTGAAAGCATATATGTCGATACAGATCGTCTTCCCCTTGATCTAAGAAGGCAACAATGAAAAGTGCTCCTAAAAATCCCTATTTTCAAGTACTCAAGTAAACAGACTCACGGAATTTCTCTGGTACAAAAGCTTCTGAACCATTCCAAATTCGACTGAATGAGCATGTTAGGGATAACCATCTCAAATCCTAGAATGTCATGGAAGTAGAACTTCCTGTAAATCCTCCGTGGCTTCAGAAGCATTAGTATGCAAGAAATAATTTAACAAACAGGACTGCACTGAAGCAGAGATTGGGGGAAAATTCTTAGAGCAGACGTTACACATGCTAATTATACGAAGACTATACAGATGGCTCAAAGTCGGATAGTGGTGTTAGGTGTGATGTTATCCTTGGTGATAAAGCATATGCAGCTAAGTTACCTACCTGACTCTGCATCAATATTTACTACCGAATTAACAGCGGTAGTCGTTCCCCTAGATTTAGTTCTTCAAAGTAGTAACACTAATTTTGTCATGTACTCAGATTCTAAAAGCACTCTGGAAGCTATTAAAAAATTTAACAGCTTTCATCCATTAATTCAAAAAGTGCAGAAGTCCCTTTTTCGTTTATATCGTCTGCACCAATCAGTCTCTTTCTGTTGGGTGCCTTCTCACGTGGGGATTCATGGAAACGAGACTAGACAGGGAAGCAAAGCTGCTGGTGTTTTACCAGATACTACTTTCAGAAAAGTGCATCATACAGACCTAAAAGGTCCTGTTAGGTATTATGTATTAAGTAAATGGCAAGAAAGGGGAATTTCTCTTCTTGCAAATAATAATAGGTATGAAAATATTAGGAAAAATATACTGCCGTGGCCTTCGTCATTCCAGCTTGATAAAAGAACAGAGGTTATTTCAACGACATTAAGGATTAGGCACACTCATTTAACCCATCAGTTTATTATAGAAGGGAGCAGCCCACCAGAGTGTGCTTACTGTGACGAGATACTAACAGTGGAGTACATTCTGATGGTTTCCCCCAGATATTTAACCTAAAGGAAAGATATTTCCAGGGTAAATCCCTCTCAAATATTTTAGGGGATGAAGCAGATATTTCTGCTCTCATCTCCTTTTTAAAGTGCATACAAATTTTTAATAATATTTAGTTAATTCTTTATATATCATATCATACAGATTTTTAAAGACATGAAACTGTTTTTAATATATATTACGCCATTCATTAAGCTTCATATTTTTATTTTATTTATTGGTCAGATCTCATTTTATTAATCATTTATTTCAATAAGTCATTAATTCATTTGCCATAATTCAATTGATTTAACCTTCATTACGGCGCTGAATGGCCTTCTTGGCCCCAGTGCCTGGGCTTTAGCCCTAAATATCATCCATCCATCCATCCTATGTATGAGTTGATCGTTGCAGAGTCGTTGTCAGGTTGGCATTAAGTTACCATCAGCTTGAATGTTTAAGGTTTAAGTTGAAGAGATTTTTATTTTAGTGTAGGTTTTATAAAATGTTGTTATGAAAACTTTACATCAGAAAGATTAGCACTGTAGGGGTTAGTGCCGTCAGTGCACCTCACTCGGTGCACTGCATTACTTAAGGTTCTTTGCAGCGTGCCCTCGGCCCTTAGCTGCCACCACTTTTCGTTCCTTTTAATGTACCTTATTTCATATTCTCTTTCTTCCATCTTACTTTCCACCCTCTGCTAACAGTAGTTTCATCTTGCAACTGCAAGGTTTTCCTCCTGCTACACATTTCAAACCTTTTTCTGCCAGTTTCCGTTTCAGTGCTAAATAACCTCGTAGTTCCCAGTGTTTGGCCTTTGGCTTAAAATCTGTATTCAATTCAATTCACAAATGATCTAAAGAAACTTAAAAAGAAATTTAGTTAGGAAATTTCAAGTAAACGTAATGTTGTCTCGGGCATCATTAGATTTCGGATAATGCCAGCTTTCTGTAGGGGTAGTAACCTGTTCCTTGGAACTTAGCCACTTCAATAAGTGTGGAGTGGAATCAGACCCAATTTCCATCATATATGAATTCACTTCATGTAGTAATAAGCTTTGTCACTTGGTGCTTTCTTTGTTTCTTTGGTATCCTATATTGACGTCTCTCTTACAGAATGGTGTTTTTAAGCATTTGTTATCAGACAAAATTCAGTTTCGTGAAAAACCATATTCAAATCAAAATAACACAATGCAACGTTCATGTACTGTGCATATATCTCTTAGGGTACGGAAATCCTAAAAATGCTAAGTACCTCAGGCATATATAAAGAAACTACTGGTCTCTTCGCTGGCACAAGGTCAGTTTTATCTTGGATGACTGCCACTTTTTTACCAGATGCACACGTGTATTTGCAATAGCCACTTTGACCTCCTTCGTAGTCAAGTGGTTAAGAATAACCTTAACCTGACATACCAGGTACAGGTACTCGCTCGAATCCTGCCATGGTTATCAGTATTTCTTCACTATGATCTTAGGCTTTGTCGTGAAAAGCATGTTCTAGAAAAAGCGTGGAGAAATCAAGAAGTACGTTAGATATGCTATATAGACTTACGAAATTCGACTTCAAAGTTTGACAGAAGAAGTAAATAGCATTTTTGGAGATGATGCTCTTAAGACTTCAGTGCTTAAAATTTGCCAGTATTAAAACAGCATTATCTATGATACATGACTCATAAGAATTTGATGATCATAATATAAGAATTTGATGACAACAAGAAAGAAATCATTTTACGTTGGATAAAAGAAGTAAGCTATTTTAATATAAATGTTAGAGAGTTGGGTTTTACAAAATAAATTTTGTATTTATTAGTGCAATTCCAATTTATTGATACACTACAATTTGATTCCATTGAACAGCATGGAAATATTTTATCCAGATGAACTTCAATTTAGACCAAAATAATTTCATACTATGTGACAGCATAACCGGCCATAATGGGTAGTCCGCAGTGAAGATGTATGCATACCCACGTTGATCAGGAAAGGTGTAGCCATTGGCTTCATCCAAATCACAGTCACCATTATTTTTGACAGTTGTATTAAAGGTGTAAGGGCTTTGAATACTCCATCTCCACTTATTTTATAGTAACAGCTCTTGAGATAACGGCTTTTAGTTGGATGGGTGCAGAAAAGTGGTACCGACAGTTCTGGTCGCTGTGCCCATTGCAGGTGTCAAAACTTGCTTGCTCATTGACTGCAGTATATCCTTGAGGGCTGCTTAAACGGTTGTAGAAAAACGCCCCAGAAATTGCAATTCCCACAGGTCCCATTCCATATGCTTTGTAGGTGGAGCCTTTGACTGGACTCACAGGGATGGCCATGAAGCTTCTGTGCTCACAGCCTTTGTTTGGATTTGGCTTTTGTTGGCCTTGTTCAAATACATGGCTGGGTATGCCAGTAGCTGCCACAATCCGGTAATTACCAGTGATAGTAGTGTAGAATCCTGAAACAGGGTTAGTGCACCCACATTTATTTAGTGTGGTAGTAGAGCAAGAGCCACTGTTGTATGCATTCAGAGCCTTCTGCAGCAAGTCTGGGACAGCAGTACTAGAGTTAGTTGTTGATTTTGTTGTTGTTAGTTTTGTTGTTGTTGTTGTTGATGTTGTTGTTGACGTTGTTGTTGTTGGTTTTGTTTTTGTTAGTTTAGTTGTTGTTGTTGTTATTGTTGTTGTTGGTTTTGTTGATGTTGATGTTGTTGGTTTTGTTGTTGTTGTTCATGGTGTTGTTGTTGTTCATGGTGTTACTGTTGTTGTTGTTGTCGTTGATTATACTGTTGTTTAAATTGATGTTGGTGATGGTGGTGGTGGTGGTGGTACCGGTGATGTTGGTGCCGGTGATGTTGGTGACGGTGGTGGTGGTGGTGGTGGTGGTACCGGTGATGTTGGTGCCGGTGATGTTGGTGACGGTGGTGGTGGTGGTGGTGGTGGTAACCGGTGATGTTGGTGCCGGTGATGTTGGTGACGGTGTTGGTGGTGGTGGTGGTGGTACCGGTACTAGTGATGTTGGTGACGGTGGTAGTGGTGGTGGTGGTGGTACCGGTGATGTTGGTGACGGTGGTGACGGTGGTAGGTGGTGGTGGTGGTGGTACCGGTGATGTTGGTGCGGTGATGTTGGTGACGGTGGTGATGGTGACGGTGGTGATGGTGGTGGTGGTGGTGGTACCGGTGATGTTGGTGCCGGTGATGTTGGTGACGGTGACGGTGGTGACGGTGGTAGTGGTGGTGGTGGTGGTGGTGGTTGTACCGGTGACGTTGGTGCCGGTGACGGTGGTGACGGTGGTGATGGTGGTGGTGGTGGTACCGGTGATGTTGGTGCCGGTAATGTTGGTGACGGTGGTGATGGTGACGGTGGTGACGGTGGTGGTGGTGGTGGTACCGGTGATGTTGGTGCGGTGATGTTGGTGACGGTGGTGATGGTGACGGTGGTGATGGTGACGGTGGTGGGTGGTGGTGGTGGTGGTACCGGTGATGTTGGTGCCGGTGATGTTGGTGACGGTGGTGATGGTGACGGTGGTGATGGTGACGGTGGTGACGGTGGTGATGGTGGTGGTGGTACCGGTGATGTTGGTGCCGGTGATGTTGGTGACGGTGGTGATGGTGACGGTGGTGGTGGTGGTGGTGGTGGTACCGGTGATGTTGGTGGTGGTGATGTTGGTGATGGTGGTGATGGTGACTGGTGGTGGTGGTGGTGGTGGTGGTACCGGTGATGTTGGTGCCGGTGATGTTGGTGACGGTGGTGATGGTGATGGTGGTGATGGTGGTGATGGTGGTGGTGGTGGTGGTACCGGTGATGTTGGTGACGGTGATGTTGGTGACGGTGGTGATGGTGACGGTGGTAGTGGTGGTGGTGGTACCGGTGATGTTGGTGACGGTGATGTTGGTGACGGTGGTGATGGTGACGGTGGTGATGGTGGTGGTGGTGGTGGTACCGGTGATGTTGGTGACGGTGATGTTGGTGACGGTGGTGATGGTACGGTGGTGCGTGGTGGTGGTGGTGGTGCCGGTGATTGTTGGTGCCGGGGTGATGGTGCCGGTGATGTTGGTGACGGTGTGATCCCGGTGACGGTGGTGTGGTCCTGGTGTGGTATCCGGTGATGTTGGTGCGGTGATGTTGTGACGGTGGTGATGGTGACGGTGGTGATGGTGGTGGTGGTGGTCCCCAGTGATGTTGGTGACGCGATGTTGGGGGTGGACGGGGTGGTGGATGGTGTGGGTGGTGGTGGTGAACCGGTGATGTTGGTGACGGTGATGTTGGGTGACGGTGGTGATGGTGACGGTGTGATGGTGGTGGTGGTGGTACCAGTGATGTGTGTGATGCTGATGTTGGTGACGGTGGTGATGGTGTGTGATGGTGGTACCGGTGATGTGGTGACGGTTGATGTTGGTGACGGTGGTTGATTGTGACGGTGTGATGGTGGTGTGGTGTGGACCAGTGTGGTGATGCTGTGGTGCGGTGGTGATGGTACCGGTGGTGATGTGGTGGTGGTGGTAGGTACGTTGATGTTGGTGACGGTGTTGGTGACGGTGGTGACGGTGGTGATGGTGGTGGTGGTGGTGGTACCGGTGATGTTGGTGACGGTGATGTTGGTGATGGTGGTGATGGTGACGGTGGTGATGGTGGTGGTGGTGGTGGTACCGGTGATGTTGGTGACGGTGATGTTGGTGACGGTGGTGATGGTGACGGTGGTGATGGTACCGGTGATGTTGGTGACGGTGATGTTGGTGACGGTGGTGATGGTGACGGTGGTGATGGTGGTGGTGGTGGTGGTACCGGTGATGTGGGACGGTGATGTTGGTGACGGTGGTGTGACGGTGGTGATGGTGACTGGTGGTGGGTGGTACCGGTGATGTTGGTGCCGGTGATGATGGTGACGGTGGTGATGGTGGCGGTGGTGTGTGGTGGGTGTGGTGACCGGTGATGTTGGTGCCGGTGATGTTGGTGACGGTGATGTTGGTGACGGTGGTGATGGTGACGGTGTGATGGTGACGGTGATGATGGTGGGGGTGGTGGTTGTGGTACGTATGCCGGTTTGGATGTTGGTGACGGTGGTGATGGTGATGGGTTTTGGATGGTGGTGGTGGTGTTGGTACCGGTGGAGTTGTGATGGTGATGGTTGGTGACGGTGGTGGATGGTGACGGTGGTGTATGGTGGTGGTGGGTGGTACCGGTGATTGTTGGTGCCGTGAATGGGGTTGTGACGGTGGTTGGATGTGACCGGTGGTGATGGTTGGTGGTTGGTGGTTTACCGGTGATTGTTTTGGGGCCGTGATGGTTGGTGATGGTGATGTTGGTGGACGGTGGGTGGATGTTGACTGGTGGTTGATGGTGGGGTGGTGGTGGTACCGGTGATGTTTGGTGATGGTGATGTTGGTGACGGTGGTGATTGGTGACGGTGGTGGAGGGTGGTGGTGGTGGGGGTACCGGTGGATGGTTCCCGGTCGACCGGTGATGTTGGTGCGAGGTGGTGATGGTGACGGGTTGGTGATGGTGCCGGTGTTGATGGGTGGTGGTGGTGGTGGTACCGGTAGGATGTTTATGGACGGTGGATGGGTTGGTGCTGGTGGTATGGTGACGTGTTGATGGTGGTGTGGTGGTACCGGTGATGTTGGTGCCAGGTGATGTTGGTGACGGGGTTGGATGGTGACGGTGGTGATGGTGTGGTGGTGGTGGTACCGGTGATGTTGGTGACGGTTGATGTTGGTGACGGTGGATGATTGGTTGACGGTTGGTGATGGGGGTGAATGGTGGTTGGCTGGTGACCGGTGGTGGATGGTGGGGTGTGTGTGGTACCGGTGATGTTGGTGACGGTGGTGATGGTTGGACGGTGGTGATGGTGACGGTGGTGGTGGTACCGTGATGGTTGGTGAACGGTGGATGTTGGTGAGGTGGTGATGGTGGACGGTGTGAGGGGTGGTGGTGGTGGTACCGGTGATGTTGGTGACTGGTTGATGTTGGTGAACGGTGGTGATGGTGACGGTGGTTATGAGGTGGTGTTGGTGGTACCGGTGATGTTGTGCCGGTTGGATGGGTTGGTGACCGGGGTGATTGTTGACGGTGGGATTGGTGTGGTTGGTGGTACCGGTGATGTTGGTGCCGGTGATGTTGGTTGACCGGTGATGTTGGTGACGGTGGTTGATGGTGACGGTGGTGGTGGTAACGGTGATGGTTTGGTACGGTGATGTTGGTGGACAGTGGTGATGGTGAACGGTGGTGTGTGACGGTGGTTGGTGGTAACCTGGTGATTTGGTTGGTGACGGTGGATTTGGTGAAGATGGATGTTGGTTACGGTGGTATGGTGACGTTGGTGATGGTGGTGATTTGGTTGACCGGTGATTTGGTTGGACGGTGATGGTTGGTGACGGTGGTTGTGTTTGACGGTGGTGATGGTGGATGGTGGTGATCCCGTGGATGGTTTGGTCCGGGTGATGATTGGTTGAACCGGTGGTGATGGTTGGGGAGGTGGTGATGGTGGTGGTGGTGGTACCGGGTGATGTTGGGGTGCCGTGATGGTTGGGTGACGGTGAGGTTGGTGAACGGTGGTGATTGGTGACGGTGGTGATGGTGACGGTGATGATGGTGTGGTGGTGGTGGTACCGGTGATGTTGGTGACGGTGATTTGGTTGACGGTGGTGATGGTGGGACGGTGGTGTGGTGGTGGTGGTGGTGGTTACCGGTGATGTTGGGTGACGGTGATGTTGGTGACGGGGTATGGTGGCGGTGATGGTGGTGTTGGTGGTACCGGTGGATTGTTGGTGCCGGTGATGTTGGTTACGTGGTGATGGTGCGGTGGTGATGGTGGTGGTGGTTGGTACCGGTGATGTTGGTGCGGTGTGTTGGTGACGGTGTGTGGTTACGTTGGTGATGGGGAGGTGGGATGGTGAGGTGGTGATGGGTGGTGGTGGGTGGTGTACCGGTGAATGTTGGGATGGTGTGTTTGTGACGGTGGTGATGGGGAACGGTGGTGATGGGTGGTGTGGTTGGTGGTACCGGTGATGGTTACGGTGATGTTGGTGACGGTGGTGATGTTGACGGTGTGAGGAACGGTGGTGGATGTGGTGGTTTGGTGGTGGTACCGTGATGTTGTGACGGTGATGTTTGGTGATGGTGGTGATGGTGATGGTGGTGGTGGTGGTACGGTGATGTTGGTGCCGGGTGATGTTGTGACGGTGGTGATGGTGACGGTGTGATGGTGGTGGTGGTGGTACGGTGAGGTTGTTGCGGTGATGTGGTGACGGTGATTTTGTTGGACGGTGGTGATGGTGATGGTGGTATTGGTCGGTGGTGATTGGTGGTGGTGGTGGTGGTACGGTGATGTTGGTGACGGTGTGATGGTGACGGTGGTGATGGTGACGGTGGTGGTGTATGGTGTGGTGTGGGTGAATGTTGGTGACGGTGTGTTGGTGACTGGTGATTGTTGGTGGTGGTTGGTGGTACCCGGTGATGTTGGTGACGGTGATGTTGGTGACGGTGGGGTGATGGTGCGGTGGTGATGGAGGTGGTGGTGGTGGACCGGTGATGTTGGTGACGGTGTGATGTGAAGGTGGTGAGGTGACGGTGGTTGATGGTGGTGGTGGGTGGGGTACGTGATGTTGGTGACGGCTGAATGCAAGTTGGTGACGGTGGTTGATGGGACTGGTGGTGGATGGTGGGTGGGTGGTGGGTGGTTTAGGTACCGGTAATGTGTGACGGTGATGTTGGTGACGGGTGGTTGAGGTCGGACGGTGGTGATGGTGGTGGGTGCCGTGGCACGGTACCGGTGATGCCGGTGACGTGATGTTGGTGACGTGGTGATGGTGACGTTTGGTGATGGGACAGTGGTGGTGTGGTTACGGTGATGTTGGTGCCGGTGAGTTGGTGACTGGTGATGTACGGTGATGTTGGTGACGGTGGATGGGTGGACCTGGGGTGACCGGTGATGTGGATCGGTGGGGGTGGATGGTGTTGGGACGGTGGTGATACCGGTGATGTTCTGGTGACGGTGACTGGTGTGGTGGAACCCGGTGGTGGATGGTGACGGTGGTGGATGGGGTGGTGGTACGGTGATTTTGTTTGGTGACCGATGATGGTGTGACCGGTGGTGACGGTGGTGACGGTGGTGATGGTGGTGGTGGTGGTACCGGTGATGTTGGTGACGGTGGAGTGTGGACCGGTGTTGGATGGTGACGGTGTGATGGTGACAGGTGGTGTGGTGGTGGTGGTGGGTACGGTGATGTGGTGACGGTGATGGTTGGTGACGGTGGTGATGGTGACGGTGGTGATGTGTGGTGGTACCGGTGAATGGTGGTGACGTGATGTGGTTGACTGGTGATGATGGTGACGGTGGTGGAGGTGTGGTTGGTACGTGTGATGGTGGTGGTGGATGGGTGGACCTGATGTTGGGGCCGGTGATGTTGGTGACGGTGATGTTGGTTGACGGTGGTGATGGTGACGGTGGTGATGGTGGTGGTGGTGGGGGTTACCGGTGATGTTTGGGACGGTGTGTTGGTTGACGGTGGGGATGACGGTGGTGGTGGGTGGTGGTACCGGTGATGGTTGGTGACGGTGGATGTTGTGATGGTGGTGATGGTACGGTGGTGATGGTGGTTGGTGGGTACGGTGATGTTGGTGCCGGTGATGTTGGTGGGTGGTGATGGTGAGGTGTTGAATGGCCTGGTGGTGGTTACCGTGATGTTGTGGTGACGGTGGTGATGGTGGACGGTGATGGTGCGGTTGGTGGATGGTGTTGGTGGTGGTGGTTACGGTGATGTGGTGGACGGTGGGGTTGGTGACGGTGGTGATGGTACCGGTGTGATGTTGTGGTGGTGGTGGTACGGTGTGTTTAGGTGAGGTGGCTGTTGGTGACGGTGGTGATGGTGACGGTGGTGATGGTGGTGGTGGTACGTGGTGATCGGTGGACGGTGGATGGTGGTGGACCGGTGGTGACGGGAGGTGTTGATGTGGAAGGTGGTGGTGGTACCAACCCCGGTGTGTTTTGGTGCCGGGTGATGTTGGTGACGGTGGTGGGGTGACGGTGGTGTGGTGGGTGGTGGTTGGTACCGGTATGGTTGGTGCCGGTATGTTGGTGACGGTGGTGGTTGGACCGGTGTGGATGACGGTGGTGTGGTGGGGTGGGTGGTTGGGTGGTACCGGTGATGGTTGGTTGACGGTGATGGTGGTGAACGGTGATGTGACGGTGGTGATGGAAGGTGGTGATGGTGGTGGTGGTGGTACCGGTTGGATGTTGGTGACCGGTGATGTTGTGACGGTGGTGATGTGGGCGGTGTGTGGTGGTGGTGGTGGTGGTACCGTGATGTTTGGGTTACGGTGGTGGTGTGACGGTGGTGATGGTGGACCGGTGGTGACGGTGGGTGTGAATGGTGTTGGTGGTGGTGGTGGTACGGTGATGTTGGTGACGGTGATGTTGGTGACGGTGGTGGATGGTGACGGTGGTGATGGTGTGGTGGTGGTACGGTGGTGGTTGCCGGTGATGTTGGTGACGGTGGTGGTGGTGGACGGTTGGTGATGGTGGAGTGGTGGTCCGGTATGTTTGGTGACGTGATGTTTGGTGACGGTGATGTTGGTGACGGTGGTGATGGTGACCCGGTGGTGACGGTGATGTGGTGTGGTTTACGGTGAGGTTTTTGGTGTGGTGATGTGGTGACGGGTGATGTTGTTGGACGGTGTTGATGGTGGAACGGTGGTGACGGTGGTGGTGGTGGGTACCGGTGAAGTTGGTGCCGGTGATGTTGGTGCCGGTGTTGGTGCCCGTGTTGTTGGTGCCGGTGTTTTTGTTGTTGTCGTTGTTGTTGTTGTTGTTGTTGTGTTAATATTATGATAAGTACACCTAAACCCATGCCTATTAATACAAGCATCAGACTTGAAAATGACTATGACATTACTGGTGGTGGTTACGTAGTTCTGTGGACCTGTAGTGCTACAGTATTTAGTTGACAGAATGTTACTATCACTGATCTGTAAGAAGTCTATGCAAGTGCCTGAGGCGCTTCGTCGCTGAAGATCAAATTTCTGACAAGTTATTGAAATCTTGGATCCAGTATTAATTATATAAGTGCAGGTGGTCGAAGATCGATAGTTGCTAGGATAATTAGGACTGGTAAATGTTCCAGAGGATTGACTGAAAGTTTTTTGACAGGCCTGAAAAAGGCAAGAAAATGATATCATAGGTATGACATATGAAGTAAGTAATGTCAGGTTATAGATATAGGATGAAAATGAAATCAGTATTAAAAGTCACATTTCTGAATATAAATCGATGAGAGAAAAATAGAGGAAGTGAGTTGTCAGATCAACCTTATCAAGGACGAAACTAAATTATGAATGTTTCTTATTTTATGTCAAGTTATTTTAATATAGTGAATTGATCTGTAACTCTACCCACTAAAGTTGTAGCCCAGTGAAAAATTCATATAAATCAGTAGTGACACAAAAAGATTACAAAATATAAAAGAAAGAAGTTTGAAGACAAATTCCTAAAGATCAAGATTTTATTCCAGTCTTGCTGGGTTAGAAAAGGTGGCTCTAATCATTACGTAATATTAGGTTGACAGATAGCAACAATTTCTAGCTTTATGTCCCAAAGACCCAATACAGTATACACTATCAATAATAATACTATGATTAACGTACGGCGGTACTTTTATTCTGCTACTACTACAACCGCTGCTGTTGCTGTTGTTAAAGCCATTAATAGTGATCGTAAGGTAGTACAATAATAATCATATAGCAGACACCGATTACATGATTGTTTCTATCCCGCAAGAAAAAGTTTTCCTATTGTTTTTATTATTATTATTATTTTTAGAACCATGAAACGAATATTAAGCAACGAAACTGAGGACGCTATGAGAAGTAAGCTTAAATTTAGTGATTCTGCTCCTTTTCGTATCCCGAACCATGCCGAAAGGATTTTGCTTTACATCCGAGCGATTGTATACTCAAATCTCTCTCTCTCTCTCTCTCTCTCTCTCTCTCTCTCTCTCTCTCTCTCTCTCTCTTGAATTGAATTGAATTGAATTGAATTGAATTAAATATATAGAATTTGGGACCTGTCAGGTCATTCAGCGTTGAAACGGAAACTGACCAAGAAAGGTTTGAAAGGCATAAGGCGGGCCACTCTCACACACGATTTAGTCGTACGCACGGTCTAGGTCCGTGGTCGTGCGATAAGAACTGAGTCTGAGTGGGAGAAGACTCCAAAAAATAACTGCTAACTCACGTTACTGCC
This sequence comes from Macrobrachium nipponense, assembly GCF_015104395.2. Lineage (NCBI taxonomy): Eukaryota > Metazoa > Arthropoda > Malacostraca > Decapoda > Palaemonidae > Macrobrachium > Macrobrachium nipponense. The sequence continues at coordinate 31,606,624 of NC_061094.1, forward strand.
CGGTCTGAACAAAGTAGTCAGTCTTAAGTTGGCAGCCAACGACGGTGACAGCCACACTATTCAGACGTGGTGGAGGGAATATGTGATAATGAACCATATATGCTTAGACTGTGCCGTTGCAGCCAGTGTAACATTAAAAAAAAAACAAAGAGAATATTGGGTCAATGATTCGTTGTTGAAGTGAGAAAAACTCACATTTATGGCTTTTAAAGGAAATACAGTTAGCTCCCAGGGACTGTTATAATTTCGTAAGTATGGACGAGGCAACATTAAATTTTCTAGAAAGATTATAAGGCACGTGCAAAAGGACACATACATACATGACGAAATCCACCACGCCTTATGAAAGGCCAAGTGCCACATTACGCTACTTAGCGACTGACTGTTCTTACCAATATATAAAATTGAGTGTGGCTGCATCGCCCAAAGTTCCCGGAAGAGTCATACCAGGGGCATGTTAAGCTACTTGGAAAACTCTCTACAAAGACTACATGAAAGAGATCAATAAAACTCACGTACATATTTATCTTTGATCAAAAATATACTTGCTTTTAGAAACTCAAAGTAATTGTGACTTCTACAAATATAGCAAACAGTTCGTAATGTATAAAATTACAGTAGAAAATTATAAAACTGAAAAGATGATAAATCTTTGTTTAATCAGTCATTGTGATACAGTATTTCGTATACGGCGCGACTTACAAAAAAAGATAAGGGAAGGAGGTTTCCATTTGAAAGTAACACTTATTATTAAAAATGAAGGCAGTGTCCTGCACTGCCAGTTGCAATAGTTTCTTAAAATCAGATATATAAGAATTAATAATAATGGTTACACTCAAATAGATGGTATGGCTATGGGTTCTCCATTAGGGCCAATATTTGCAGGCATTTTATGTGCTTCTGGAGGAGCATTTTTCAGACACCTGACCTTTGAGTTACCATCCGCTGTTCTACTAAAGGTACGTTGACGATACCTTCGCGCTTTTTAAATCCAAGTATGACACGGAAAGGATTGTTGATTTTGTTAATAGGGCACACCCAAATATAAGATTTATTATGGAGTCCGAAAGTAATAATAAACTACCTTTCTTAGATGTTTTAATCTTACGGCAATATGATCTTTTCAACACTTCAGTTTACAGGAAGAGAACTTTTACAAGACTAGGTTCAAATTTTTATAGTCACTTGTTATGGCTTTAAATGAAACTTTTTTTTTTTATCCACATTACTTTATCATGCCTTCTCACTGACATCTAATTGATAGTTTTTTTCACGAAGAAATCAACTTTTTACGTCAATATTTTATAAGCAATTATTTTCCCACTACACTTTTTCTCAGGTATGTTTTAAACTACTTAATAACGTTTTTATTCCAAAGTCTCCTTACCTACTGTGCCTAAGCTTCCATTTTATACAAATATACCTTTAATCCATGACAAAAATTTCTATGATGCACTAAGAGAACTCATATTTGATTATATACCAGTTCTCAGATTTAATATCATCCCAACTAATCCACCTAGTTTAGGTAGTTTGTTTAAATTCAAGGATAAACTTGACCCTTTGACACACACAGTTTACTAAGGGCGTTAGCTATCGAACTGGTAACAAACTTACCAATCCTGAATTTTCTAACATCAGACAACACGCCAGTAAATGCAAACATAATATACAATACAAAAATTTTGAAATCTTGGGACGGGCACAGAGTGGCAAACTACTGATAATTCTGGAGTCCTTGTTTATTAAACAGCTTGTTCCTCAATTGAACACTGAGCAGTCTTCCTCGACAACTCTGTACCTTACGTGAGTGTTGCCTTTTATCATTTCTGGTTTATTCTTTCTGACTTCCGTTCTTCCTTTCTCTCTCTTGATGGTTGGTTCTGCTACAACTAGTTTTTATCTTGTTATTTATAATGTATTATATCTTGTATATGTATTTTAGGACTTTTAATGATATTTTTATTGTTTTCTGTCTTTATAGCTTGAAAATGAAACCTTTGAGTTTTGAAACGTCGCAATAAATGTATTTTACACCTGAGATGTACTTCCTCCTATATTGTTCGAGTTACTAGTAACCGCCAAGTCTTAGAACGCTATATATATATATATATATATATATATATATATATATATATATATATATATATATATATATATATTTATTTATTTAGTTTATTTATTTATTTGGTACTTTGAAAGCTTGTCGTTACTCCAGGACATAGATTACTTGAAAAGAGGACTACCGACTCCGCTGCTCGAGTCCTCAATTTGATTTCCACAAAAAAAGTCTGTCATCACTGTTTTCTAATAAACATCATTTAAATATTATTTTATTATCGAAGTTTAGGGTAAATCAGTACAGTTATTAAATAAAGATGCATTATCTTTTTATGTAGGAATGATAAAAATATGATACCAATATAGAAAAAAAATATCAATAACAAGAAAAGACAAACAAATGATCATGGATATGGCAGGGTTTGATAAATGTACGTAGTATTTTAGTTCCAAGATATAAGGAGAAATGAACAGTGCACAAATGTTATGAAAAAATAAAGGAAACCTCTAATTTCAAATTTCAGTCACCCATTAATCTTAATTTGATAGGTTTTCTCGTCCTCTTAAGCAACCTAGTACATTCTCTCGATC
>NC_061094.1:31614275-31704275 GCF_015104395.2 Macrobrachium nipponense
TAGTTCAACTATTCCTGAGACTCAGAGGGAGTAAACCTTGCTGACATTGCTCCACCCTATGTTATGTTTTGTACTATAGTGCGTTTACTTTTCTAAGATCGCTGTGGTGTGGCTTGTACAGATATCATACGTTGCCAATTTTCATGCTATGGTAATCATATTAGCTTCACGGAGTCTATTGAAATAGTTTCATTTCTTGAAATGTGGTTCTTTGTTTGCGTCAGATGTTTTGAATATATCTGATTTCGTATAATCTTCGTTAAAACCTCGGTTTCATTAATGAAAATGAAGATATGGCATATTTTTTCTCCGGCGATGCCAGATCTGAGTTTAGGGGACCTATGATTTTTAAGAGGACTTAAAAGGTCATGGTCAATATCATTAAAGGATACTCGCCCTCGATCACCCACTGTGAAAAGTATGAACAGCCCAGAACAAGTAACTCCCGTAAACGTCTTCACCCACCACCTGAGGCCAAGGAAATAGTCTATAATTTCCTGAAATACTTCATTTTATAAAAAAAAAAAAAAAAAAAATTAAAAAAATAAAAATTCATGAAAGTCCTGAAACTGATGTTTCGATTGCTATCCAGAGAACATCTGAAGCAACAAAAGTGTCAGAAATGACTATTCGTAGACTTAACAAGGAAGCAAGAGAGGCGGGAAATATAGTGGAATCTCCAGTGTTTAAAAAAAGAAAAGGGAAGTGAGTCCTGTGACTGACTTGGATGATTTTGATGAAAATGTTTCTGAGGGCATAATAGATCGATTGACTTATGAATTTATGTCTCAAGTCCAAACACCAGAGCCAACAGCCCATTCAGCGTATCTATAATTATAGATAGAGAAAGAAGGAATAGCTAATTAGAATTAGGAACGAAAAAAAAAAAAAAAATTTAACAGGGAAGAAGCAAACCCTTTCCCTCGACTTCCAAGGTCTAAAACGAATCCTCCTAAGAAGGATTATATCTGCGGGAAGTATTTAATGGGACTTGCATACCCGTAGATATGACAACTCTGCCTTTTCTACCTGGCCCCACCCTAGCGATCTTAGAAAAGTAAACGCACTATAGTATTCTTAAGACTTGATCCATGTATCTATGAACCAAATTTAACCACTAGGATTAGTTGTTTTTTTTTACCTTCAATTTAGTGGCACACTTGTTCTTTGATATTGTACATAAGTTCGAGCAGTGGTTCGGTGCCATGCAGCCAGTGAGAACTTGTAAATTTTGTTCTCCTGATTACCTTTTAGAGTTATATTTGTAACTGCACAGATTACGTTTACCTTCAATCCTTCTGAAAGTAATGTTAGAGGTTTCTATTAAAGGTATATTCTATTCATTTTTCTGATAAACAGTGGCATTTTTTAGTAGAGCCAGTGCTTTGCTAGATTTCCCCAAATTAAAAATCATACGCCCCGGCCTGGCCTGTGGCATAATGAAAAAAATTCACTCCGTAATTTTTGTTCTACTGATGACCTTCCAAAGCATACACATACCACAGTGAACAAACCAATAATAAAACAACCACAAAATGGACATCACGGCACTGACAAGATGAACTATCTTTTCCTTCTGCATAACAGTGTCTTCTGCTGTGAGTATAAATGGAACTTTTGGAGTTGTCTCAAAAACTGTGCAAATGTGAAATCAACTATATTAAGCATGAAATTGGCCAGTAAGGTCATTATAGATTAAAAAAATAAATCGAACTCAGTGAAAAAGTCAAACATTGTTTGGCAAATAGTATGCTGAGTTTCTGTAGCAGAGGAGAATGATGAAGAGAGGTTAATTTTTTAGATTCTAAGTCCCGAACAGCTTCTCTTGCTTGCATGGATTTCCAGGAACACTTGTAATTTTGTTACCACTTATTGTTTTAAAAATGGAGTTTTTTTGTTGCAAGTTAAAATGGCAGCAGTGTTGTTGTCTTTTAAGCTTATATGGTAAAATGAACCGTGTTCACAAACTACTTCCATTGCACGTACAGGCTCAACCGATAAACTACACTGAGATTTGTGAAACAAGTAAGCATACTAAGTAATGTAAATAAACTCTGGCACATAATAAGCATATAAATATTTCACTCTGAATATCCTCGATTGTGTATCAAAACCACACCCTAAGACTGTTCACCATTACACCTCGGTTCCATAATAATTAATTCGATATAATGCCGTTTTTTATAAAGCATGAAACTTTGCCGGTAAAAATTTGGTTTCATTGATTTAGTTTAAGTTCCTCATTCTAAGGCAATGAATACATAAAAAATATTGCTGTTAACACGTGATTTCCTGCTTATCTAAACTCTACGCAACAACAGTCATTTTAATAGGATATACGTAGTATGTTGTTTCCCCTCTTATCAGTCTGTAAGTTTAAAGAACATACAGTTCTTTAAACGTATAATCAGCAATACTCGTGAATGAATGTGCTGGCAGGAAGATATGAAAAGTGATGCAAGCCAACTAACGTGGTAACCAAATTAAACATTTTTGCATTACAGGTTTGTGGAGATTTTACTGACGTTTATGGTGAATTCACGGGTCCTCGTTTTCCACGGAAATATCCAAATTACCAAAACTATGTTTAAAAATTGTACACTGGCTATCCTATAAAGATAACTTGTCAAGATTTCTTTTTGCACAGAAGAAATTGCCTGGGCAGTGTTTACAGGACTTTATGACGATTAAAAATTCTGATAATTTGATAACCTACTGTGGACGTAATGGGCCAAAATAATACATATCAAGAACGAGTGAGGTATCCCTTATTTTTAAAAGCGATGCAAAGAAAATGAGAATTGCATTTAAGTGTGTTGACATAAGTATGGCGGATGGCTCTTCCACTGAAACTACCGTGGTTGTAACTTCTACAAATAGGCCATCAAGTACTTCTGTTATGATATTATTAGAAACAACAACAACAGCAGCGTCAACAACTTTTCTGCCAACAACAACTAATGATCCAATAACACCTTCAGTGCCCTCAACTACTATTACTGAATCAACAAAATCTTTTACAACGACACCAACAACTCTCATGGAAAGAAGGACTTTTCTGCCAACACTGACTAATGATCCATCATTAACTGAAATGCCTTCAACAACTTTCAACCAAATAACAGAAGGTTCTACACTGATACATGCATCAATTGCAGAAACTAGAACATCTTCACTAACATCAACCAATGACTCAGTAACCAATTCAGTGCCTTTAACAACGCTATTAATACTGGAGCAACGGAAGCTTTAATAACTTGATAGCCTTCAACTACTATTATTGAGTTAACAGACACTTTCACAACGTTGCCTACAACGTTTATGGAAAAAAGTTCTTTACTGCCAACATCAACAGTGATCCATTTACAACTTCAGTGCTATAAACTACTTAACTGAATCAAAAGAACTTCTACAATACCTACATATTTTATGGAAGAAAGGATAACGTGCCCAACATAAGAAAATATTGAATAATAACTGCAATCCTTTTAGCTGAACAAAGAAGAAATTATACAGTGACTCCTATAAAATTAATGAAAATAAATTACTTATTTGACAACATGAACTTAATGACCCAACATCAACTGTAAAACCATTAACTACTATTACTGGGCAAAAAAAATTCTCCTGTGAAGCCTATAACTATTATTGGAAAAACCCTGGCTAACAGCAACTAATTATACAAATATTAATTAAAATGGGAATATTACTACAATGGAGCTTCTGCTATAACGTCTTCGATGACGATCACTGAACTAGGAGGAGCCAAACTTCATAATATTCTTCAGTCGGCAACAGTTAGTGGTTCACTGCTCTCTTGGGGCATTTGCTACCATTCCCGTGCCCTCAGACTCTCACAGGGTTAACAAGAATGATTCCAATCTCAGATGCAATATCATTTGATAGTCCTAAAAATTGATACAAATATAAAAGTTAATAAATGAATAATATGTTTGTAGACTATGGTTCAACATCCACTAAATTATTGTGAATTCAAAATTTGACCATGATCCCTGTGAATATTATGGAGCACTGACACTTGACAGCTATTTCTCATTATATCACAATGAGCTGATTATTAATAGTTTATGTTTTAAAAGTATTCAACTGCAGAAATTTATTTTTCCCTGTCTTGCCAACCACAGATACTCATCATCATAAGAATTGATTACAAATTCTTTGATTGCATATGAAGCGACCTAGGTTGAATCAGGTAACAGTTCAACTTTTTCATTTTCTTTCTTTTCAAAAAGATATAACATGAACATGCATCTTAAATGACAAATAAACCATTCCAAAATACAATCTGGTTTTGAATAACACTATGATACGAAGTGTAAAGTGTACTCATTTTATTTAATGTGTGCATAATATTAAAGGGCAATGGGGAATGAACTCAATGATGAGACTTGTTGTCGTCCAGCCAAGGGTCAGGCTTTCACAGAAGTGGCCTCCACACAAGTATGCCGAATGAGGGTAACTAGGTACAAGCTTCAAGACAGTGCAACACCCATAAGATTAGGACTCGTCCCCTCAACCTCTCTTATGATATTGACGTCGTTTTGGGATGTGGGTCTTGACCCCCTCTGATATTACTATCGTTTTTCTTACTGTAACGATATACTATTAGTCATAGTAATAAATTGCAGTTCAGTCAACTTTATGAGTACAGTTTCTTTCTAGCATTAAAATGTGTTTTTACATGGACCCTTCAGAATAGGACTGTACTACTTCAAATTTTAGAGGGGATAGGTTTTATCTTAATATGAAAAGTGAATACATTTACATGAAAATTCAAAGGATGTTTTATTTAAAACATTATGAATCCCACCTTTCTGATCAAGTGCTACAATATCAGAGCTTCAATATGCTTGTTACTGAAAATGCTTTCGTCAATGAATATTTCCCTCATGAAGATTACCAGTTTTTGTATTTTTCTGTCAGCAATTACTTCGCCTATCTAATACAGTACGTCTGTCAACAGTATGCAAACGATCAAATCGGTGTCCATCATATGTATAAGTTTGAGTTCGTTTTGAGATGGAACTAGCTAAAATTCAGGACAGTGGTTGATCCAGATATTCCGTAGGATTAGTGTTACCGTTGATTTCGAACGGATATAATATTAATTCAGCTACATTACATTGCTTCTCAATTTACAAAAAATTTAGGGTACAGCTGTATCATTTGTAAAAAAGATTAATATACTTATTAGTTGATGCCCATTACTGTTATCTGACACAGCTGTAGCAGAGACATTGTTAGCTATTACAATCAATACTTTGGCTGAACTGTGATTGAACACTGGAGTTGCCAAAAATGGGGCAAGATACCTAATGATGGGAAGTCTGTTCCGAACTCATTTTCTTCAGCAGGCAAATATGAACCTGACAACCATCGCTGATACAGTCAAGACGTGTTTATCTAATTCATGCCCACAATTATGGCCATAACGCTCATAGCACCTACTGCTGCATAGTAAATAACCATTTATGTTTGACATAGAATTGTGTGGTAATGACTAAGCTCATCAAACTAGTGCGCAAACTTCTGTCATTCAAAAATGTACTTCACATATAAAAAGGAAATCCTACTTGAAACATGGCTTTGGAAGTCATGAAACTTTATTTTAAGGACTTGAGTATTTCAGTACAACAATCTACATTTTAGTTAAGTAAAACGTATTGCAAGAAAGGGCTAATCTCGATTTGACAACTACAAATATATATAAAAGTCACAAAGTAGTACATTTGTGAAGCCATTCGAATAAAGTAAGATATAAAAAAATGGAACAACACATTGAGTAACAAATTATTTCATGAGCAATAGAGGTTGGTTATAAAAAATAAAAAAAAATAAAAAACTTTTAAAGACCCCAAATGATAAAGCTAGAACCTTGGGTCTAGTGGAGACACACAATAGAAAAGGTTAAAGAAATCCCCCCAAAAAAGACGCATCAGCAAGAGAGGGCAAATGTGATGTATTTTGAGATCTAACGGAAAGAATGGAGTAAAGCGGGACATGGTTAAAAAAAGAAACGTATTCGATGATAATCCAAATATGAACTTTTGCTATATAAGTGGCCTGGCTGCTATAAGTCTTGAAAACAGCAGCGTGGGAGTCGAAAGGGCTGCCTAAATGTACGCTGAAAGGTGTTGGCACACTTGACTATTTTCTGGCGTCTTTTTCGTATCTGGTCGCCAGACTTCCCATAAAGTGGTCAATATATGGGACAAACTGTTCTTTCCCATAAAATAATGCACATCGCTGTTATTTAATCCAGTTATTATGTATGACCAAATAAAGAAATAATTCCTTCCTTTTAACTGTTGCATGCATACTGACATCTGGCGCACACTTCTTTCCCATCGTATCCCTACAATATGGGGTTGATTGCCAGATGTACTTTCTCCACTGCCTTCTGTCAAAGGTATCTTCCTCCACCAAACCTCTTCTCTCCATATCATTTGAAGTGGCAGGTGGTCCTCTCATCAACATAGGAATGAGGGCATCATTGTATCTGGTATTTAAAATGATAGACAACATTAGTACTTCTTCAAATTATCTGGACGGCTGGATTGTTCTTGATCATTCTTATATAACTAGGGCTATGTTCTTTATGATTTCCTTGCAGCAGAATGTTTCATCTGCAGTATTGACAATGCTTCATGCCCTGTTAGAATAGTGTTATCAATTGCTTTTTTAGTTGTCTTTGGTTTATTGCTTATCTGTATCGTTGTCAGTCTGATTTACCTCTCAGTTGCGAATAGAATATGGGTTGGCCTATTGACCTCTTCCGTGGTATGTTTCCAGGTTGAGCAGTGGAAGAGTGCCTTCCTGACACAGGTGTCTATGATGTTCTTTTTAATGATTTCTTGACATTTGTTCTGCCCATTCAGTGATAGGCACTTGTTAGAAAACTTGGTGCAGACCATTGTAAAGTGTCCTCTGGAAGCTTGAGTCCCTGCATGTTGAGGGAGAACAGGGTCCCCTTAGGGTAGGGGTGTCAAACACAAATCCTTTCGAGGGCCAATTATGCACTTAGTTATGGTCTCAAGGGCCATCAAAGATTTTGTAATTACCTATTCCTTATTCCATATGACTCATTTAAAAGAGCCTTATTACCAGCAATTATGATATGAAATAAAGTAATAAATTATTGTCATATGAATGAAAGGTAAAACTTATTATGTTTCGTTTTAACAGTTTAGTAACTTTAGTTAAATTTTCCTCAGTTCTAACAGTTATAGTAGCTCGAGTTGAAAAATCTCTTGGAACCTTGCGGGCCACTTAAGACTATCCCGTGGGCCATGAGTTTGACACCTCTGTCTTAGCGGTTCTGTCACAAGTAGATCAGAGGACAGGTCTAGGTTTGAAGCCTCCCAAACACTGGCTTCTTTGTTGTTGGTTGGACTTTGGGGACAATTAGGAGCCAGTGGTGGTAGTTTGATGTCTTACAACCTGACCATAGAGGAGCAGTCTCATCTGACCTTAGATCATTTGTTTTTGGCTCAACAAAGAGCTAGTACTTTTCTTTTCTTCCAATACTATTCTTCATAGCTTTCCTCCATCTTGTTATCCAGCCTCGTTGACTGCTGCCTCAAAGTTCTGTTGGTGGATCTTTCCCCTTTTGCACCTTTCAAGCCTTTTACCCTGTTTAGTTTATGTGTCTTTATTTTACTGGCCAATCTCTCATAAGTCTTTATTTTTACTGTTTGTAATTGAGAAGATATAACATTACTGGGTCGGAGTTCAGTCTTGAAGCCGATAATTTTGGACCTAAGAGACATCAGTATGCTCGTCATGTTAATATACTGAGAACGGACTTTTAGAACTTTCCCATGGTTTCAATGATACGTCAATTTCTGGGGAAAAGATCTTGGTATTCTATCTGGTTTGCCTACTAAGATTATTAGAGTAGTGATGAATGTATTCTTGTAAATCGCTTATTCCCTTTGAACAGATCTGGCCTGCACTTGAGCCTCCTGTATCAGTTTGGTGCTATCCCCTCAGGGCAGGGCAGAAATTGGACTCTTGGATCACCTCTCAATGTTGTCATTGGTGAAGGAATGAACTCAATAGATAGTTTGTGGTATCTTTTTCAGATTTTCTTCCCTTTTTTCTGTTATCGATAATTGCAACATTTCTCTTGCTGACAATCAGTGGACAAAAAAAATATAGAGGGGTTGTAATAATTTCTGAGAATGAGATTCAAGGGAAGCAAATTATGGGTTTTGCAGTACATAAGCATAAGAGTGGTAGAATTGTTGGAATTGAGAAATAGTATTAAGATACATGCGAAAGCTTATGTAAGAATATGGATACTGTCTGCTGATGTTAAGTAGGTGTGTTCAGAATGTGAGAAGGTACAGTACACTGGTAATGAAGAACATAAAGCTCTGGAGTTCTTTGAATGTAAAGACACAGGAAGGGCTGTTTCACTGATGTTGTTTTGAAAACGTGCCAGAGAAAAGGGAGCCAACCTTCAGAGGGGTCCACTTGGTGTCATTCGCTGATGGACCTGTTGAAACCTGTATCCAAAGGTTTGCTACTATTAACTTTAGTATTTTTTCTATAGAACCGATTTTTGCCTAAAATTTCTTATTATTTCATGTGCAAATGTGCTTGTTTAGGGCTTGAAGGAAAATGACTGCGTCCTTTCTCTCTAATGACTAGTAGTTTTATTCAGGTAACAAGACAACTTATTTTACATGCTACATTTCTTAAAATACAATAAGTTTTATCTTTCTGTCTATCCATAATATTTTTGTGCATAGAAAGAGAGATTTGCATTTATAGATATTGTCTTGAAAAGGACTACCTGCATGATACATAATATCTTGTTCCAGTTATTAATATAAAATGTTTTCGTTCATAGTAGCTTGTCTTGCTGTATCACAAAAAATTAACTGACTGTACCTAAGCATAGGTGCCATGCGACAGCACCTTAAATAAAAAAAGGAGATGATGAAGATACATGATGAGTGTATCACTGTTATCAATCAAGTCAGTGTCCTTTAGGACTTGAAATGTCACAAGTATAATTTTAATCTTTTTAGTGATACTTAAAAAAAACAACGTATATCTTATCACTAATGTCATCGGACCAGCCGAATTTCACACACTGTCAAATCTCAGCATAAGACTAGAACAACAATATCTTTTCCATTTAAAAGTGATACAATTTCACAGTATACTCAGTGAAATTAAAGAAAATGGGCAAAAAAGCATAGTATACTAATGTTAGAATATACTTCTTGGTATGACATATGTCTGGGATCTGTTTTCTCTCATTCTGCTTAGCGTTTGGCTCTGTTTTTTTTGTCACGAAATCCTCTGGATACATCACTAAATAAATCATCAAAAGGCTGGAGTCCTCTAGGTTTCAGGAACATTGGATATTCAGAAGAGAAGTGGAAATGTTCCCAGTTGGTGCCATTACTAATTTCTTTCGATTCCAGCCTTGATAAAACTGTCGGGGATGATTCTAAACGTCCAGTCTCATGCCTTGTGCCAGACGAGAAATCATGAGAACTTTGGTCAGTGGCTCCATGTGTACCTTCTCTTGAATAACTGGAAGTTCCACCCTCTGGTAATGTGACATCATCATGCGGATTGTAAGTATTGTATGGGTCATCTAGATGTTCATATTGATTGTTTGAAGATGTTGGACCTCCATAACCGGAAGTTGGCGCTTCATACGTTGTGGCAGGTGCTTCATATGAAGGCACTGGTGCTTCATATGAGGGCACTGGTGCTTCATATGTAGGAGCAGGTGCTTCATATGTAGGAGCTTGTGCTTCATAAGAATGAACTGGGGCTGAATATGTCGGTGCTGGTGGTGAATAGGAAGGCTCTGGTGCTACATAAGATGGTGCAGGTGCTGGAGAAGGATATGTGGGCGTAGGTGGTGAATAAGATGGTTCAGGTTCTTGATATAAAGCAGCTGGTTTAGGGTCTGAATAAGCTAACGCTGCATAAGATGGTGTTGGTGCTGAATAACTTGGAGAAGCAGTGTCATAAGATGATGGTGCGTGGTAAGATATTTCTGATGAATAACTTGATTCAGGTGTCTTATATTCTGATCCATAGCTACTGCTAATTTCATGTCCATATCCACCAGCCCCGTGGTTGTTTCCATGTCCTCCACTTCCATGATCATTATCATATCCTTTGCCTCCTTGATCATCTTTATACCCTGGCCCATGATCTTTTCCATAACCACTGCCTCCATGATCGTGTCCGTATCCACCGCCTCCGTGACCATGTCCTTCATATCCACCTCCTCCATGACTGGACCCGTACCCCCCACCTCCATGATCATGTCCATATCCAACACTTCCTCCACCACCAAATCCACCGAAGTGTGCTGTAGGTTTATCATCGTAATGATCGTTGTACTTGGCTTTTTGGGACTCCTTCACCGGATCATCACCATACTTAACCTTTTTGCTAAATTTAGCTTTACCCTCAGGTAAAAAGTCATATGGGCCATACGCTGGCCCCTTGTAATCTGTTGGCTTATATTTAGGTCCTTTTCCATATCCTGATGAATGGCCATATCCTGATGAGATTTCATGCCCTGAAGAATGGTCATAGCCCGAAGAATGTCCATGATCTGAAGAATGTCCATATCCTGATGAGTGACCATGACCACCATGTTCTCTTGCATATATCCCACTGTTTCCATACGCAGTAGAAATGGGAACTTTTACATTTGGAATTTGATGGGGCGTTTTGACCTCACGTGCTTCAACTTGCCTTGTAGAAGGATTGTTTGAGACATGTAAATTATTGTTGACCAGTTTCACATTTCGCTTTGGTAGAGCTCGTTTTATTTCAACAATCTTTGAGGGTGAAACCAGAGGCTGAAAAGTGGGATCAGTTGGTGCTGTACTCGTTAGTTCTTGCTTGTGTACAGTTGCACTTCCTTCTTCCTCTGTCAGATCTGGTACTGGGTTTAGACTTCCTGTTTCATTCATGTTAAAATGAATACGTACCTCTTTTGATTCTGAATCTGAATCTGAAACTTTACGGGGATTTATTTCTTTACCCATTGATATTTGAGAACCCCAGATTAGCTGTTTGATGTTTGTTAAGTCATGTGAACTACCATCTCTTTGTAGTAAATCCTCAGACTCCGCAGCTCTACGAGAACGGAAGTGGGCAATTCCATTCTTAGTTTCACAGTTAAAGTGAACTTTCCTCTTTTGAGACGAAAACAGTTCCTCTTTTCGAGTTTTACTCATGGCTGTTATACAATCCATAACTAAAGACAAGTTGTCAGTTGTATAGAAATGGATGCCCTCCTCCGTCACATTTTGAAAAGTAGATTCATCCGTTAGTTGTTGCTCACCACCAGCATCCCATGTCTCTCTCTCATCAGCTAATGGATGGACGATTCTTGGAAGTGCAGCAATGGTTAGCATCACCGATGCTATGCAACGTTGTAGCCGTACCATCTTCTGTAAGATAAAAGAAAACTGATAAATAAAAGACTGGTGGCATTTGTTAGAATGGAAAATATAACCTTAAATCATTAAGTACTACAAGAATGTGAAAATTCTGATAAACTGCAATATCTTTTTAAGAGTTTTTAGGTCTGAACAGTATAGTAGGTACGGTATCATGAAAAGCGGAATGATATAGTTACGAAGTTACATGCATTTTCCACCAGAGGTATTCACGTATTTCTGATGTTTTGTCTGTGAAGAGATCCAGCATATTAGCAACTATAATGACACTTAAAGAAAATTTCAACCAGGTTACGTTACGTCATTTTTGTTCTGTAAATAAGTTTGACTCAAACGCGATTCCAATTTGTGGATAAAAGGAAAACGGTTATAGGTAATTCATGTGGTCAGCTGGAGAGCAATATATTCTTAGAACCAGAAAGACAAAACATTTTCCGAGCACTGATATGCAGGCAAACGATGAAAACAGTTGACTGAATCTCGAGTTGTTAACACATTGAGGGAATGCAATTAACACAATACAACATCTTTATCAAATAGTCTTGCAAATCTACATGCATGACGTTACTAACAAAAGACCATTCGTTTCTTTATAAGACAGGATACAAAAATGGGTTAATATCTACAGTAACTGAAGAATTATGTTTACCAAACTATGTGGTCCCACCTAGGCCACGGAAAAATATATTCTGTTCTCCTGTTTATTTTGTAGTTAAGATTGGTAAAAATATTGTAATTCATAATGAAAGAAATTTTATAAACTAAAGGGATTCGGCAAGTACTTTACATTCATTACTTAATTCATTCTAAGCCCCCATTAGTATCAGAGATCCTAAAATACTAATCTGTCTGAACACCTGATAGTTAGTCGCTTTAGTTTTGCTCAGCAGCTGCCCCACAAATTGGTCATTCCTAATTAGTACAATAAAATTATTCTTCTCAGAGGCTGCATGGTGCTGTCCTGTGAGTTGTCATATTGATAAAAGCCCAGCACTGAAATGTTATTGCTCTATTAGAAGGTTAAGTTTGTCTGTTTGTTTGTTTGTTTGTATGGTGTTTTTACGTTGCATGGAACCAGTGGTATTCAGCAACGGGACCAACGGCTTTACGTGACTTCCGAACCACGTCGAGAGTGAACTTCTATCACCAGAAATACACATCTCTTACTCATCAGTGGAATGCCCGAGAATCGATAGAATGTTAAGTTAACATACTGATAAGTATAGTGTAGGTCTATGAAGAATGAGCTTTCTATTTCAGACAGGTTAAGCAGTTCGTGTTTGATTTACTTTCCCGTATCCTCGTTTGCCTGTGATATCGAGACGCCAGTTTCACACACAAATGAACCAATTAGTTGCAAAGAAGTAACTGACTGAAGCGTAATAGAAAAGAATAATCTCTCGTCTTTTCTTTTTGGGGGAGAAGTATTTTTCGTCGGTACGTCTGTTCGTGTTCTGCCTGACACAGAAGTGTGTGACGATGACATGCCACTGTACATAAATGCTTAAGGCCATTTCCTGACTGGACAAAATATAGCAATGCCTAATTCGAAATTGATTTAGGTGGAAGTCAAGATACATTTTCGAAACGAGTACTTTCATCAATTTATTATCATATTTTGGTCAGATTTTAGACTTTTGTCCTCGTGCTTCGCCTGATTCTTCCTGTTATATATATATATATATATATATATATAATAATTATATATATATTTACATATATAATATATATAGATATATATATATATATATATATATATATATATATATATATATGTGTGTGTGTGTGTGTGTGTCACATGGATCCGTTACAGCCTCTTTTTAGCGTACCACTGTATTCGGTTATCTTTTTATCGTTTAGATTGTGAAATAAAATCACGTAACGGTAACTTTTGAAGTAGAAAAAGTCTTTGCTATTCGCGTAGATTTTGAAGGTCGTCAATTGCATTTATTTTTGTACACATCTGTATTTGTTTCTTTCCTTTTCTTGTACGTGTTCCATCGTTTTAAGTCTCTCATCTTATTAGTCGTTGTTCTCGCACTGAAAGAGTTATTTATGGAGGTTTTTTTATGATGTAGCATTATAGGTCATGCCTTTTACGTGTAATTATGTATTTCGCTTGAAACTCGATACATGTTGCTTTCTCTCTTTAAATACAAATGAGTTCTTATAACAGTAGATGCATTTTATTTGCTAATTGCGGGTAAACCATTCCTGACGTCAATCAAATCTCAGAGAAAAATATTGTTTGCAAACGAAAGGAGAGCAAAGCTGTCTTCACCGACTTTAATTTATGCGCAAAATCATGATTCAAACTTCGTGACAAATAAAAGCTTCAGCCACTTTCCTGTCTGCTGATGTTGCGGTATTTTAGCTCTTAAATCTCAAAGTAAATCTTGTAATGTAAGCCGAGACATGTTAGTTTCAATATAACTTTTTCCTGAACAAAAACCCAACTTTCCAGAGGACGTTTCAGTAATTACTTTCCACTTTTACCCTTCTGCTAACTGATCAGAACGTTGGCTTCATTCGAAAGGAGAGGAAATGTGGTAATTTGAATTGAAAAGTTAATTATTATTGTATACATCTTCAGCACCCAATTCATAACAGGCCACAATTGCAAGGAAAGAAAATTCATTATTGCGTTGCAATTTATCTCTCAGTGGCCATTGAGGAGTGAGAGATGTGTATTTCTGGTGATAGAAATTCACTCTCGACGTGGTTCGGAAGTCACGTAAAGCCGATGGTCCCGTTGCTTGAATAACCACTGGTTCCATGCAACGTAAAAACACCATACAAACAAACAAACAAACAAACATTAGCTATGAATATAATTGTGAACACTATCATTATCACTGGCGTTATGGTTATTTTTACTGATGTTGATGTTGTGACAAAGAATGAGAAAAGCTTAGGTAATCCTGGAAGCATCCAAGTCTCATATTATTTATATAATAATAATAAATAACGCGAGAGAGTCAACTCGTTCCCGTTCGGCGTCTCCGCATTGAACTTTCACTCGAGTAGTCAGCGAAGATTTCTTGTGATAGGGGGTTAAGAATACCACCACCGTAGGTCCTGCGAGCAAGGGCATGCGGTCATAAAAACCCCCTTTGCCAAACAATAAACCATGCCAGATGATGCCTTTGATAGAAGGTAGTGGAGGCCTTTGATAGAAGGCAGTGGAGGAGAAGGCGCATCAGGCAACCGACCCCTTAATGTAGGGATAACGGTGAGAAAGAAGAAGAAGAGGCAGCGAAAGTTGTGTGGACAGGCAGCAGCAGCAGGCATCGCCGCCAGAGTTTAATCGTCCAGTTAACTGCAGGGAAACATCTCGAGGAGTCCACCCATCTGCAAATTACCTGTCATGAGTCAGATTTTCTTTTTAGGAAGAGAATGTGTTTATTTCCAGGGACGCATAAACGTATACCCCTTGAGAAAATTATTTCTAAAAGTTTTAGAAAGGCTGTTGTCAGTCATAGAAGTTGATATTTTGACTGGAACTTATTGACATTTCTGCAAAAATTGACTTTATGCAATGTGTAACAGCATTAGATTCATAAAAATTGGTTCATATGCGACATGTAACAGCATTATATTGTTCTTTAAGACTGATCCATATCCAACGCGTAACAACATTATGTTCATAAAAATTGGTCCATATGCAGCGTGTAACACATTATATTCATAAAAATTGGTCCATATGCAACTTGTAACAGCATTATACTGTTCTTAAAAATTGGTCCATGTACAACGTGTAACAGCGTTATATTCTTACAAATTTGTCCATATGCGACGTGTAACAGCATTATATTCCATATTGGTCCATACTAATATGATTATGTGGACATGTATTATTTTCAAATAATGATTAACTGCAGATCCGTATATCGTATACGTACATGTAGTCAGTTATTCCTAAATTGTAGTGTTTTTTTAATGTCTGACAAAATATTATTCTGAAGATTATTTTTTACATTCATTTTTTCATCTAGATGTCTAACAGTCTCCACTTTCCTGGTGACTGGTTAATAAGGTGTCATCAACAATATTCTATACTGTGGTATCACTTTTATTTCTAACCTTTCTCTGGATCCTGGTGTGGCATATAAAGAATGCTTCATAAATTTATTTTTTATTTTCTACCACAACTGATTAACGATATGATGTGATATAAGTATGAATATTTTGATGTATTAAAACCCGGACACTTTTAAAGGGGAAACTTCACATCAGCCATTGTGTAATCAGAACTTTTTCTTATTAATGTATATTCATCTTTTCTCTACCAACTCTCGCACTCTTACCTCATTTTAACGGCGAGTCACTGGGTGCAAGAGAGCTCCAACTTTCTTAGCCGGAAGCCTAGCACTTCACAGCACTGGCAGCAAAGGTTAGAGATTTTTTCAGTCACTTGTATCTTTTTTTCGGGTCTTCCTACTGCCAAGTTTTCAGTTTTATTATTTTAGGTCATTAACGGTTCATTTAAATTCCGTGAACGAAACATCATGTGAAATAATTACCACACGTACGTTATATTTATCTCTGGTTGTGGAGGAATATCATATCGTCTCGCTTGAAGGAACATTATTCACTGATGAAGAATATGTCCGCAATAAGATGAACATTCGTCTTATAGAATGTATTGCGCCATTTGCATGGAGCACTTTTTTGAATAGGTATTCGATCACTGCAACAGATTGGGCATAATTACAGTATAATCTACCAAAACACGAACTTTACTGTAATTATTACAGCTGCTCTGTGGCCTCAGGCACCGTTGGTAATCAGGTATCACCAGTGGTAATCATTAATTAGTGGAAGTTAATAGTGCATACTATAGCTTGCAGTCAATAAGCAGATAGTCACTGGCGTTAGGTAATATAGAAATTTTTTAAACACTGATATAGAAGGCAGTTATGAAAGAGAGAACAGAACCTGCTGATGTCTACTGACAGAATCCAGAAATGGTTAACGATACTTGCAGTAATACTTATTACAATGCTTTTGTCTAGGCAAACCATTTATCACAGTTCTCGTTGCTTAGGCTTGCCAGGCATTGTCTGCCCAATAGTCCCTGCATTAGAAAAATACGGACAAGAACCGTTATACTGTACATACGAGACTCGTTAAGTCCACGAGTCAAGTTGACAACATTCCGTATGATTATCGGAAGCTCCTATAGTTTCTCAAGCAAAACCACTTTTAATAACCGTCTCCAAGTCACGTCTGAAGGCGAGAACCACCTCACCGCGAGATCCATGATGACATCCTTAGCCTTCACGGAAGGTTAGTTTTTGCCGTCATGCAATGGACCCCCCAAGACTCTGGGCAAAATAACTGAAGAGAAGGAAATAGGAAAAAAGGAAACATTCACCTCAATAATTTTTCCATGAGGATTTCTGTGACAAAATGAACCACAAATGAAAGAAAATTATGACCTGGTCAAACGGTAATGTCTATAGCACTTCTCTATTTCACAGAATTGTTATGTATTATTTTTTATTTAATGTGAATAGACTTATATCGGTGCAATATCTGTATATAGTGTATTAGAAAATGAGGACATAGGAACTGAGGATTCTAAGAAATGTTAAAAAATTTGACCAATTCATCATTTTCTTTTAGTTTTACCTGAGTAGATCACTGAAGTCTTCATATGGTATACTGTCTGTACGACTGTGCGTGTATGTGCGTATTTGTGCGCGAGCGCGAGCTCTCTTGATAGCTGAATGGTCAAGTCGACCGCGTAATCACTTTATGTAAACCAAAGACTTAGGTTCGAATTCTTGCCAGGGCAGATGCAGTTGATAATTACAAATCCCTAAATTCTTGCCAGAGCAGATGCTGTTAGTAATTACAAATCCCTAGTGTGTAATCAGTTTGAAGTTAGGGAATTCGGTTTTTCTAAATAATTGGATAAGTATGAAATATTGTTGTGTATATATATATATATATATATTATATATAATGTGTATGTGTACACGCAGATATTACATATATATTTATATATATGCATAGTATATATATATAAACATATTTAGTGCGCGTGCGGTATAAACTAGGTATGTGTGTGTGTGTATACTCTGGCATTAGATTTTAAACACAATGGGTCACAGTTTCACAACTTTCCGATGTATGAAAACTAAAACAAATTGTCACCTGTCAGCACTGAGCATAATGAAATACACTTCAGATTATGATAATCACCTCAGACTTCTTTCCTTGCATAAAAAAAACTCATTCCTTGCCGCTGTGGTTGCAATGTAATTAGAACTGGTCATAGAACATCTCCCTGAAAAGAGCAGTCTATAGAAATGCAGTGAAAAAGAGAAGTGTATAACCTGAGCGGGTGTTTTAGAAGACTCGAACGAACCTCGGAGGGGGAGCAGAAGTTTCCTGCAGGGACTCCAGCCGCTCCGGCAACAGTGAGCCAAGTGCTGTTGGGAATTTGCGAGCGCCTTCACTCCACCTCTTTGTATCTCCGATGTCGTTGAAAGAGAAAGTCGAGAGTAGCCAACGGCTTCCGTTAACGGTTAAGACTGACAACGCGATGCTTCCTTGCTTTTATTAAGTGGTGTTTGTCTGTGGCTGGAGCACTTTCGCTTTCTGATATCTCGCGCTACACAAATACCGTAATTGGTATTTTTAGGAAGTCTATTGGAAGAGTGAATTGCTGTTTAATACCTCCATTTCCCTCCCCATTATGTCGCTGTAGTCTTCTGTGCAGTTATTTTCTGTTCAGCATATGGTCACAGTAATGGGGGCTGCTCCAGATGAAATGAAAAAAACACCCACTCGCGTATATAATATATATATATATATATATATATATATATATATATATATATATATATATATATATATAAGATAAGTGACCACAATGGAGAAGGGTGTGGGGCTCGAATCCTATTCTAAGATGATATGATGAAAACGATTATTGTAAATAAATACTCGGCAGTATAACTACTTCATTACTCTTTACAAATATGCCCGTGTGTGTGTGTGTGTTCGTATCATTTGTGATGTATGCATTTTGTTGATCTCTCCGATCTGTTATTATTCATCAACTAAACTCAACATTAAGAAATTAGACATAAATGTATTAATAATCCAGTTAATCGACATTTACTTGAAGTGGCTTCTAACCTGCTTGACTTAATACCATTGTTGATTTTTCCGGGTTTGCTGTATCTGCTCTGAAGTCCTATATTCACGTTAATGGCTTAAGAAGCGATTTTCCAAAGAGGAATTTAGTTCTGAATTTTGTAACTGGATCACCATCAAGCAGGCAGGCCTTGTAAATACCCCTCTCTCACTCATTACTATAGAATTAATTATTCTAAAAATCCAATACAGGTGCGAAGTGGTTCCGTTTTATGGTATTGGCTCTTTTTCAATTAGTCCTCTATTCTACTCCGAACCCTCTAAAAGCATATGAAATGTTTTCCTGGTAAATATAACACTTAAAATTTTTCCACCAAAGTTGTCAGTAATTTGTTAACAACCGCAGCAAACTGTTCGTTATGTTCAATTTACGTCGGAACTGAGTGTCAACAATGAATGTTAAAGCCAGAATTGCGGAATATAACACAACGGAAGTAAAATTAACTGGGGTTAAAGTTTTTATTTCGGTAGCGAGCCATATTTTAGTTCTAATGGAAGTTCATCTTATGCATTTGACTGATTCTTATTTTCGTTAAGGTCTGTACTTCATACGTCTATGATAACTTCTCGTGCGTTCAAATGATACGTAATTTTGTTGATTATGTTCCTTAAAAGAAAGATGTCGTGGAAAATAAATCATATCTGACTTACTTTCCGGTTCTTCTCATATTATCAAACTCTTCGCTTTTAGTTCAGTAAATCCTACCTGACCAAACAGCAGTCTGGAGTTTCAAAGTATCATATCTATGAAAGCTGAACTGGAACGTGCAAGCGGTTTCCGGAATCTAACGCAACGTTCCTTGTTATTTCATAAGCGACATGCAGTCTGAATCTTGTAAGATATGCAGAGAAGGGCTGCAATGACAGTTAGTGTTCAGTGCACGTGTCATACTTTGCAAGAGAACGGTGATGGCGATTGACAGATTTGCGTCATTTTATAATCAATTGCTTTTTTTTCCACTTCCTTTATTCGTGTTGACTCTCTCTCTCTCTCTCTCTCTCTCTCTCTCTCTCTCTCTCTCTCTCTCTCTCTCTCTCTCTCTCTCTCTCTCTCTCTCTCTCTCTCTCTCTCTCTTCAGATTTATAAGTACACTGTACATACTTACGCACATGAATCTGAACAAAATCGATAAAGTGATAACTTTGATTTAAATATACGTATGCATATTTTACATATGGGTCCCGCATGTGTTCATTCTCACACCTGAAAGGAATATTGACGCAGTTGTTCATATCGCCCAAGAACCTGCAATTAGCTTTTAATAAATTCTGATTTTTATAGAGCTAGAAGTTTGCTTCACTGCTTCTAAAGTGTCTCTCTCAAAAAAAAAATGAGAGATTCACGTTCGTCGGTTTACATCAATTAACCAGCCACAGAAGTGAACCTGGTTGTGCGTGACAAAAACTAGTGATATGTGGAATCCGCAGTTCGTCATCTCTTTCGCGCCCTTCCCCCATCCCTCTAATGCTCTTCCCTCCTCCTCCTCCCCCAAAACCCGAAAAGAAAGCACAATTATCACAGTCACAATGATTATAAGAAATATTGTTATGAAGATTTGGGTGGAGATGGTCTGTGTGTGTGTGTGTTTGCAGGGCTTGAAGTGAACCGTACTTTCATATATGACAGAAAGAGTTGCCGTCTCACACGCGTCTATTGTTACTTGGTTCTAGCAACGTCATTCTTCACCGCTTCGATCTCGTCGTCTTTTCCTTCGCTAATTTTGTGACACATTTCAGCAACTTAATGTCGAAAAGAGAATCACATTCTAATGACAGATGTAACTGCTTCTTGTAAAACTATTTAGTCCAGGGAATTTGATGACCATAATTTTCGTGTAGTCCCAATATACAATTAAGATATTCGATCAGTCGAACGAGAAAGTTTTGCTAAATAACTCAACTGCGAATTGTAATTCAGGGTCTGAATGTATCAAGTGGCTGCAGATTTTTATTTTTTTCTGACAGTGCGGAGTCTTTTTCGGTTTCATGTGCAAAGTTTGAAATTACTTGCCTTAAACTGAGGAAATAGATCTTGATAATAACATTGGTGCAAAATTGAGACGAATCAGTAAAGCAATATCCCAGTTAGAATATGCAAAATTTCATAGCTTCAAAGGACATATTCGTCTTCATTAGTTTTTCAATACGTTCAACTGCAGCCTAAAAGCAAATCTTGACGCACGCCCCAATTGCAAGTAAAAACTTCCGAGCGGTTTTTCCTTAGAACTTGAAGATTTGGAATCAGGGTTTGACTCGTGCTCAACATACTCTACAATTCTGGTGATTTTGGAAGCAAAGCCGCTGTTGCTGCCCAACAATTTCGAAACCGCAGTACTTGCCAAACCCCTCAGAGAATACTATTTTAGCCACGAGATGAAGATCTAATTATGTTCATGTATAGTGTCGATAGTACTCTAGCTTAGCTCCTTATCAGTCAAGACAAATTAAAACTTTGGCGTACACATTCTTGAATGAGGTTTTCCAGTTGCACCCACACGGGTAATGTTCCAAAATTATTGTTAGCTTTGTTCCAGTTCTTTCGAATAGCTCTATGACTTTCTCTTATCATCCTACCAGCGCTGCTATTGGTTTAGTTTTGCGAATTTGCTTGGTGATTTGTTTGTTAATATACATAGGGCGTTTAAACAGCTGTGATTGTAGAAAGTAATAAATATTTGTTCATTTTTCTTCGCATCTACCCTCCATTTTGAAAGAAAAGTGTTATATACGTGTATATATATTAATATATACATATATATAATATATATGTGTGTGTATGTGTGTAATATATAACATATCACAGAATAGCCACACTACTTCACTGTTTATTTATATTCATACAAATCATGTTAGGCTTCAACAAGACGGGATGCTTTAGATTCCAGATTCTTTAGTTTACAAAGTACAATTTACAAAGTACTAACTTTCGGAGACATGCAGTCTTCTTCATCAGGTACCGAGGAATAACAAGTACACTCGTATGTGTAATATATATATAGTATATATGTATATATATATATATATATATATATATATATATATATATATATATATATAGTATATATGTATATATTTATATGCATTTATCTATAATGATATATATGTACATAGGTATACACATTTAAATTCAACATGAAGACCTATCCCCTAATAAGGAGTGCGCCAACGATGGAACAACGCAGCAGTTACTGCCTCATACAAACTTCAATTCCCAAAACATGGGTGAACACCTCCTTCCGTAACACTTCCACAACATTAAAAAATCATGGGGGAGACAATATACATTTATCTCGGTCCCGCTATTACATCAACCTGTCACGCTACCTCTACGTAGTCTATCGCATGCTCCATTTCCTTCTTGAAAGCTTTTCAGCACTTCAATTCCTTTGATCTTTATCACATATCTCCAAAACCTTTTATATTGCCTCACCTATCGATTTGGTCATAAGATTTTTCTAGGTTAAAGTATGTCATATATCGCGTGTCCCTCTACTTTCAAACATCTAACAAAATATTTTCATAACACACTGTTGATCGACTCACCCTCAGTCATGTTTTACTTTGTCTTGTCAAAATTCTACCTTACACCTCCCCTTGTCTGCTTGGTACCATTATACTTTTTATCAGTTTATCACCCTCAACTTTATACAACGGAAGAAAATAATATCCTTTTCATCGATTCATTTGGAACTTTCTCCTCATTCAGACATACCTTCGAAATCCAGCACTCAATTGCACTATCACCACCACACCGCATCTCTCACAAGAAATCCAATCATCTATTGGATAAGGGTGACAGTGGTAGCGACCGCTGTTTTGATTTTCAGGGGCCACCCACTATTATTGGAAGGGCATGGTGGAAGAAAATAATAGTTGGTTTTTACCTTGGGTGAAAATGCTCTACGACTTGCTGTAATCTGTAGCAATCTGTACAGGTATCAGATCTAAGCGCTTAATTAAATTCTATTATTTTTTCTTAAAATGTTGAGATCAGCGACTTGCAGTTCGATGTTGAATAAGGTTTGGCTTTTAGGAAACCAAAAACGAAAGATAAATCTTAGGGTCAGGAAATTTTAGGATAGATTTTTAAAAGGAGTTTGGCGTTTAGGAAACCAAAAACGAAAGATAAATCTTAGGGGCAGGAAATTTTAAGATAGATTTTTAAAAGGAATTTGGCTGGAAAATTTTCTTTGGATGTTATCCTGGCACCTCTTACATGTTATATTATAAAAATATATTAATGTAAACATTTGCATACATGTGTTGAGGCATATATGAGATATGCGAAACTGGTACAAATAATCCATTTGCATTTTTTCCTTCTAAAAGAAGGAAATAGTAAGGCAAAAAAAAAAAAGTCCGGTATGTAGTGTCTTCAATTAGAGAAATCTGGCTGTTTACCAATCAGAAAAATTCCCACTTGGGAATCTGCGATCAGGAAAGGAAAAGAGAAAGACTCACTAGGTCGGGAGGGTGATTGATCTGTGATTATCACACACACACGCACACACCTGTGTATGTGTGTGTGTCTGTTGTGACGATATCTGGTCGTAGAGCCTTCCTCGTTGGTTTTCGAATTTACCCTTGCCATTTCATGTTTAATCCGTTTTGTTCCGACCCAAAATTATTCCTAAGGTCATCATAAAGCCTTCCTTCCTTCTTTATGTACAGAAATATTTTCCCAGCAACTTACATTAAAGATGAACCCTTTTGTCAAGGAAAACGGCTACATGTCTGAATTACTTTTCACTGTCGTTCTGCTGGTACATTTTTCTCACTGTCTCCAGACAACTTTTCCCGCAGGAGTTCGTAACACTTCATAACTTAGTATTTCAGCTGTTTGTGTGTGTGTGTGTGTGTGTTCTTGGATTGTATTACATATTTGTGTCTTATGCAATTGTTACTGACTTCTCTTCAGATGAATTAAATCTTCACTAACCTGCTATGAAAGATCGAATTCCAAGAACTTAGTGCGGACTACTAGTTTTCTACTGAGTAGGTCATTGTGCTCGTTTCGTGAATTCTTTTATCCAGAATATCTGAATTTGATTAGCGAATTCAAAATAACTTATTAATCTACTGAAAGGACTATTGTGATCATGAACGTCTACTGCTGTTGTTCACTTGAAGTGATCTTGTTTTTAAAGTCACCTGTTCCCTCACTGCTCCTAACAAATAAATATTCCGTGAAACCATTATAGTACATTTGGCCGACCTCTATCACTATGTTCACTATTAGTCACTGATCCCAAAAATACTTGTAATTTTTATGGAGGACTTTTTTTTACAAGGTAAGATTCTAACCAAAATCTCCCTCTGTGTCTGGACTCCATGTGGGGAAAAGTTACGACTTGTGTTCGTTACCGTCTGGAAGGTGGGACAAATCCAAGGTGGCCGTTATAAATTTATTCAGCTACGTATTCCCAATGCACAAGTAGCAAACAAAGCCTGTACCATGACAGCAAACAATAACCAGTATAGAAACTGGTTATATATTTACAACAACTGAAGGAAATCACCATGGCAGACAATAAATAAAAATCTTGAATTTATTCAAGTGTGACTATTCTCGAAGCTGACGTATACACGCTTCCACGACAGTAACTTACCTTTTCTCGGTCTTGTATTACTTATGATGACATATAATAATTTCCACATTTCTTGAAACTAACATCTGGTTATTGCATATCATAACTACCCAGTTATATTTTGGGGTATATTATCCATCGCCACGTATTACAAGTAAGGCTAATAATAACGCTCCTTGTAATGCAGTGCTGCAACATAAGCAACGTCTTCACTTTAATATGAAAGCAAATGTGCCCCCGTTTCTATACTCTTATAAGAGGAAATGACAGACGTTATAGTATCCTTTATATTGTCTCTCGGCTAACTGCTAACAGCTAAAACAGATGTAGTAGATAGCCGATTCCCTGAGGACATCAAACAAGCTCAGTCCATCAGGAGAGATGGAAATGTTGTTAATGGAAATGTTGTTATTTCTTGTCGAATCAAAACTGTCTCTCATTAGCAGAGATCAGTAGGATTTTTCCGCGATGAACTTCAGGAAAGGAAAACGTTAATACAGGATTTCCGCTTCCAGCAGACTATAACTGGTTCACTTAAGGTAGATTCTTGGATGAGCCCTATTCTCACGAGACGTTAGTTTGGCGGCCGCTGATTGGTTGGGAGCTGCCTACCTCCCGGTACCAGCCAATCAGCGGCCGCCAATCAAACGTCTCGTGAGAATAGGGCTCATCCAAGAATCTACCTTAAGTGAAACAGCTATAGTACATTTCAGCCACTCTTGTCACAGACAAATCATTTCATATGACTGGGCATTTTTATAGTATGAACTTATCAGCATATCACAGGATGACAGCTACTGGGTACCGTGCAATTTTCCGATGTGCGGTAATTCCCGTGGTGAACTGCAGTTTAAAAAAGACTAAATAAATAACAAATAAAAAAACACGACTGGCAGCGATAACGCGTGAATTAATTTTTTCATTTCCGATTCCATTCACTCGACGAACTGGAACACCTGCGAGTTAGTTAGTTTTTTTTTTATATCGTGATTTATTATCAATATTCTCGTTTCTTTACTTAGCTGTTATTATCTATATATATATATTAATATATATATATATAGATATATATATATATATATATATATATATAGTATAGTATATATATATATATATATATACTAATATATAATATATATATAACATATATATATATGTGTGTGTGTGTATACATATGCAATATATAATATATATAGTATATGTATACATATACATATATATATATATATATATATATATACATACATATATACATACATATATATATATATATATATATATATATATATATATATATATATATATATATATATAAGGAGACCAAGTTGCGTAAAATGCCCGGAGCAGCATTTTACACAACTTTATTGGGACATGATTCGAACAGAACTTTAACTCGTTATCAACTTATAATTTAAAATGATAATGACATTACAATTCTTATAGTAAATTCACAATATTATAGCAAAATGATTGAAAAAATGATAAGAATAAGGTTAAAAGATGGTTGATAAACAAAATAAAACAAAAAAAATCTTCAAAAGATGGCTGATCATCAAAATAAATAATACCGCTAAGTTTCTTGTTTTGCTTGCGCCGTTAACTACAAATGAGTGTACCTTAAATGGCTCCTTTCATTTGATTAACTGCCTAGGAAACAATAATTTGAATCATTGTGTTATAGCTTCATTCATTTGCTGTGAAGTCTCTGTTTACTCATATTCCACTGGATGAGACGATTTACATTTGCCCAAATAAGCGCCTCAGTGGCGTGGTTGGTATGGTCTTTGACTGTCACCTCGGTGGCCGCGAGTTCGATTCTCAGGCATTCCATTGAGGGGTCAGAGATGTGTATTTCTGGTGATAGAAGTTCACTCTCGACGTGGTTCGGAAGTCACGTAAAGCCGTTGGTCCCGTTGCTGAATAACCACTGGTTCCATGCAACGTCAAAACACCATACAAACAAACAAACAAACATTTGCCCAAATGAGTTGTTTAAAAATAAGGAAACTGTCAGTGGGCTTAACAATTCAGTAGATAAAGGAACTTGTAGTCTTAGCTTTAACGGCCTGTTATATAAGTGAACTGATGGTGTAAGCGTGGGATCCAGTATAATACTATCTTTGTGGAGGAAAAATGGTTAGACGATTGTCCTTTGGATTTGAAGCTCTTACTGTACAGGAGTTATGTCGATGATATCTTCTTAATTTTTAAGAGTCGTGACCAGATTCCTCGTTTTCTTTTTAGTATACCTTAATTTGTAAGCATATTAATATAGAATTTATTTCTGAAGTCGAAGATGGTCATACGCTTTCTTTTCTACATATTCAGGTAAAAAAAAATCTAAATAAATTTCGCACTTCAGTCTTTCGAAAGCTTTTACTTTCACGGGTCTCGTGTCGTACTTTCAATTAGCTGCACCTTTGAAATATAAAATGCATTTTATATTTACACTAGTAAAATTTGTTCTGGCTTTTTGGCTATCAATTGAATTGCGTGAATACATATATTGGTAAACAACTTTCGAAATTATATGTAATCAAACAACCCCAGACTACAGCAAACGCCAAAACCCCGTTATTTATTTACCCTAACCTTTACTGGAACTCATAGTTACCATTTAATTCATTTCTGATTTGTCCATTGGTTACCCTCAGCTGGATATGAAATTATATTTCACTTACGTTGGAAAAACTACCAGATCAGCTTGGATGAGGTGGGTTGAATACCTCGGTAAGTCATTTCGTACGTGTAATTCAAGGCCTAGTTAGAGTGCGATTAGAGAACACAGAGAAGAGACCGGGCATCCTTTACATAGTGATGCTTTTTCTGTTTTAACGACTTAAGGTGCATCCACACGGTCGAACATTGTCCGATGGACGAACTTTGTTACCATATCATAGGCGAAGCAGGATGACGTCATAAGCGTTGAAACGATGGAAGTAGATCTGGCAACAAACAGTGGTGCCAGATGAGTCTGTATAGCACTGTTTTTTCAGTAGACAATTGTTAATTGGTAACAATGTTTGTCCACCGGGCATTGATCGACCGTGTGGACGCACTTTAGTCCTTTCTTCGTCTGTGAGTGAGGAGCAGCACACCCGTGTTACTGAGAGTGTTGGTGTTACGTAGTGTTAGTGTATATTCCCCTGTGTGATCCGCAGTAGCTGCTTTGTCCTCTTGAGTCGAGTCATGAGCGTGTTGCAGCCTCCCTCGTTCGTGCACGTTGCAGGTGCTCCCACTTCTCCTTATCCAGGGCCTATTCGTTGCTGTAAGGATCTCAAGGTTCCTGTCAAGAGGTCGAAGGTTGTGAGTGCGGAGTTGGTGCAGCAGGAGTGTTTGCCTGCCCCTCTCCCTGGTACTTCCAGGAGTTCGACTCCGAGGGATTCTCATTCTATCTCAAGTGTTCGAGATTCCTCACCGACTCACATTCATACGTCTGCCATGCCCAAGCCCGTGCCTGTTCGCTAGAGAGTCATCTGTTGGGAGAGTGCGTAGTGATGTCCCTAGTGTTGTAGTTGGTTTATCGCAGGTTAGTTAGCGTTTCAGGCTGTTTGGCTGCGGTTCTTCTGTTAATTTAAATGAGGAAGGTGCTTTAGATAAGCCTGCACACCCTTCTCATCGTCGGTCTCTGTTGCCAGAGCAGGAGGAGGGAGACACGCAAGAGTTTTTGTCTTTCTTTACAGAAGTTGACGATCTCATTCGTGGATTCAACAATTTGGAGAGTAGGACACGGGGCTCGGTTGTCTTACACTCCTTCCTGTTTGGAAACCTTGCTGGGAGCTATGCAGGGATCCTAAGTCATCGTTTCAACTTCCCTTGTCGGTGCATGTCCAGTCGGTCTTGCATAAGGTTTAATGCCTCTGTTTCAGAACGGGAAGGTTCGCTTCGAGCCTTGTTTGATGTGACGTCAGAAGCGCAGATACACCATAAAAGTTCTGATTTTACCGGCTTCTGACGTCACATCGAACACAATTCGTCGAGCAAAGCTCGACTGTGTGGACGGGCCTTAAGAATTTGCCGCAGACCTTGACCTTTTAGTTCTATATTCCATGAAGATAAAGCCCTCTTTGGCTGTAACCTCACTTTTGTGTTTTTATCTGCGTTTTTTATATATATATATATATATATATATATATATATATATATATATATATATATGTGTGTGTGTGTGTGTGTGTGTGTGTGTGTGTTTGTGTATGTATGTATATATATCACACACAGTTTATGTGTGCTTCCTTGTGTCTGTGAGAGAGATAGATATACATAGGTACACAAGGGGCAGAATAATAGTTAAAGAGAATAAAGGATTGCAGAATTAAATATGATTCAATCCATAAGGAAAAATATCCTGCTGCAGAAAAGCAACTGCAGGAGAAAGGTTAGTTTGCGAATAGGTTTTGAAATAACATTTTTGTAAAAATACTCTCCATGGAGAATCCAATACAGTTTCGTTGGAGTGAATGCAGATGGCAGAAGGGAGGCGGATATGAACGGTGCAGAAATGGAGGGGATTGGTGTAAAATTCAGAAAGCCCGTGGGTGTAATCACCATTGAGGATGTCAGGAACGCAACTGGAAGAAAGAAAAGTGGAACGGTGTCAAAAGCTGGTTTGGGGGGCGGGGTGTTTACAAGTATGATGCTTTTGCATTACTTTGATTCTGAGTGGCTGACTAAAAGTTGTAGGATACGTCTTGATTGGGTGAAGGAAATGCTAAAGAAAAGTGAATGACCTGGAAAAAGTTGAAGGTAAAATAGAGTTTATTACAAGAATGAAAAGAACAGGACATTAACATAATTTGGAAAT
This sequence comes from Macrobrachium nipponense, assembly GCF_015104395.2. Taxonomy (NCBI): domain Eukaryota; kingdom Metazoa; phylum Arthropoda; class Malacostraca; order Decapoda; family Palaemonidae; genus Macrobrachium; species Macrobrachium nipponense. The sequence continues at coordinate 31,643,309 of NC_061094.1, forward strand.
ATGTCGTTGGGATTTGGTTGAGAACGTAAGGCAGGTAATCGAAGGATTAATATACGAAAAACGGAAAGATATTTATAGTATCGTTAGTAAATAACTTTTCTGGTTTTGGTTTGTTGTGATTATTTATCAGTTTTTAATTATGGCTCAAAACGTCAATAGGCTATTCTTAGACGTTTCCACTCGCAGTCATAGTTTCATTTTTTTAATATCCTGTCAAAGAACGTCATATACTAGAGAGAGAGAGAGAGAGAGAGGTGATATAGGTGTGTGTATAACTGTGCGTGTACACACATATATATACATATATTTTTTATTAACCTAAGAAATACTGAAAAACAACCATATTTGAAGGAGACAAAAACTAAAAAAAAAAAAAAAAAAAAAAAAAAAAAAAAGTTTTGCAGAGCAATGATAAAATCGGAGGATATCTTTGATATCTATTATATGGTCAGGTGCTTCTGCGTTTTACTTGGAGAACGATTTATTACAACAGAGGCATTGCTGAAGATCAGATCCTTTATTTAGCCAGGTAGGAAACCATGACAAAACTAGAGGTTATATTCGAAGCATCTGATATTTGAAGAATTCCTGCCAGAACCGGGAATCTATATTATTACTGCTTAACAGCTATCTTTGGCAGAAGAAAGTGAACGTACGAGATTTTCCTTCGAACTTGAAAAAACTCACCAAGAAGCTCTAAGCCGCGTTCTTCGCCTTGCTACTCGAAATAGTACTACCGGTTTTGATGTTTAGGATTGTAGAACTAGAAGGATCTCGATGCCGTAACAGACTCTTCTTAGAGAAAGCAGCTGTTAGAGAGAAAGAATAGTTTCAGTCAAAATAAAGATGACAGCTGCATTAACAGTCTCAAAACCTTTTCAACATTCTCCTCTTCTTCTTCTTCCTCGTACGCGGAAGTCAAAGCATACCTCAGTAATGAACAAATCATAGATCAGTGGGAAAGTCATTCCACGGCACATTTTAAATCGCATAGCTGCCGTTGAAAATGAAACTGCAGTAAAATATATTCACGATATAAACATCATTTGTTTACTTCACTTAGGTGGACAAAATGTAATGGACGCCCCGAAAACCTTTCGTCTTTTTTCTTTGCCGACATTTACTTTTTGTTACTAGTATAAGCATTGTAAAATAGCTGTGATTACGTTGGCGTAAAGTCACGGCCATCACTGTTGTTGTGCTTCTGTGTTGAAATCTTTGATAAAAAGAATGAAACATTTCCAATATCGAAAGTGGGTTTTACTGTTGCCGCAATAACGTATCCAATAACCAATTATGGAGGCGCTCTGACGGTTATCCCATTGGCAATAAAAAGAATCGCAGTGGGAGATCCATTCCATTGGCTCATATCTGTAATTAATTTGATGGGCAATTATTGCAAGTAGCCATAATTGAGGTTTTCCCAGGAATTGTCGAATAAAGGGGATCGTTTTTATTCAATTACTGATTTGCTTTAGGTTAGGATGCTTCTCTCAGTCGTGTAAACAAATGTCGTAGGTTAAATATGCCTCTGTGCAAATGGAAGAAGCTCTCCCTGGAGAGTAGAAACGCGCCGATTCCCTTCATCGGATGTAGCGCTACAAACGTTTCCATTTCATCTGATTATTGTAAATGCAATTTATATATCCGCTTCGTGGAGCAGATTACATGTATATAAATGTCTTGCCCGGAAACAGAAGTTTGTTGAAAAATTTTCATTGATAAAATATAAAAATAAATACGTAAATAATGGACGTACGAAAACCCTTTAGGACGTTAAATGAATTTTTTTTAAATCTGAACATGTTACTTAACTTATTCCGACCTTTAGTATTTTGTGTGTGTGGTGTGGAAACGAGTAAATCCATTCAAGGTGTACAGGTGTGTTGGCCCAGTGCTTGGTCTATGGCCTAACTTGGTATTTCGACTTAATAGTTGATTTAATAATAGTAATTTAACATTCATTTGACGTAACCGCACACCTGCCTACGACCAAATCCGCCTTGGGACTTAGGTGATTCATTCTCTTAAGTGCGTTGGAAAATATTTCATACAGTCTTTTTCATTAAAATAAAAATTATATTTAACAGCGTAGCATTGATTGATCGAGGTATATCATGTCAGTCGCTGAAAAGTTTGGGGGTTGATAACCTCGAAGGTAGAGAGAAAGCTTCCTTTCAATCAATATATATTATAACAGGAAGGTTGAAATCATGGGGATGCATCTTTATCTAATGTCTATTTGTTTGTCTATATATTGATGCGTAATTTGTTGTTTTTCTTTGATAAGTGACCTTTCTTTCTGTTTTTCCCATTACCTTTTGTTACATCTTTGGATTTCAAGTCTGTGGCTCCTGTGGGTTTCTTCTATATGAATCGGGTTCATCTTTTGAATAATAATAATAATAATAATAATAATAATAATAATAATAATAATAATAATAATAATAATAATAACTTTTTTTTTATGTAACATGGAACATATGATGGCCTGGTTTTGTCAGAGGAAAGAGAAAAAAAATCAGTAAAACACAGATAAAAGAGTGAACAAATCCAATCGCTGTTTTGATAAATATATATATATATATATATATATATCTATATATATATTGTCGTAAAGCTGGAGGAGGGAATGAAAGGAGTTGACCGAGCGCTTTCGTGTATTTTTCACACCTCCTCAGGGTCATGAAATATCGCATGTTTTAGTTCATCAATAATAGTATATATATATATATATATATAATATATATATATATATATATATATATATATATATATATATATATACATATCGGTTGAGGAAGCTGAAAGCTCAACGCCAAGACAACCCAAAACACACCGACGGGAAAGGTTCGCCAGCTGTGACTCCTTAAACAAATTCCCATTCAACTCTTATCTGGCATCACTCTTTCACACCTTCTACCCCTTTCAGGGTTGCCTCTCTTCCGTTCTCCCGACACTTCTGAATTACTTATTCTTTTATTCAACCTATCATCCTCCTCCTCCTCTTTCCACAGCAGAACCATCTCGACATACTCTGATCCATTCTTTCACTAACATTAACCATTTTACCATCCCTACATATCTCCTCATTTCTCAATCTTCCCATTCTTTCTAATATTACAAGAACTCGACATCATCTCTGAAGTATTAAGGAATAATCCAGTGTTGCGAGGTCATTCAAATTCGGTCGTTCCGCAAAGAACATGCAGTCCCTCAGAGCTAACTGTGCTGGTCACACTAACATCATTTTGAAGACCTTTACAATACCACCTGAACCAATAGAGTGACCTTCAACACTTAGAACCATACAATCAAAGATCACAATCAGAACAATCTATACAGGGGAACAAAGGACTAAAGTCGTTCCCTAGTAAGCCAACCTACAAAGGCCGAGGGCCATTCCAGTTTTGCCTCGGAAATTGATTAATCTACGTGTAGCTCATTATAATTATTTATGATTACTTTCAGCCAATAGACTCACTACCACTAGCAGTCAGTCAGAAAGTAACTAAAGATTTTTTGGGGGGGGTTATGCTTCTGGGAAAGAATGCTTAGAGATCGAGGTAGATGCAGCAGCATGCTAGGATTGAGTGAACAAGAAAAACATCAATTTCTGGTATGTAAGTGTCCACTCAGGGCTTAAGACAGTAAAAAGAAGCAGTTGGAGTTACCGGACAGTAAGAGAGAGATCGAGAAAATGTAAGATGAAGTATAAGGCTCTAAAGGTGGAACTTGGAGAAAATTCCTAAGTTGCACTGAAAAACAGTAGTTACAGAGATTGTGCAGCAAGACTGGAAAAAAAGAACCAGGATGGAATTAGAGTAAAAGGTTAATTAGTGGCTGCAGTTGAGGGCCGAAGGGGCACTGCAGCAAGCACCCTTAAGTGATGAACCACGGTAGTTCCCTGACGACAGTGCTTTCCTAATCATAATGAAGAAGACATTCTTCATTATAAATGTTAATAAAGGAGACATCTCTACTGTACTCTCTGGTGTGTGTGTGTGTGTGTGTGTGAGTGTTTTTGTTTGTGGTGTGTGTTTGTGCTGTAGAGAGAGAGAGAGAGAGAGAGATAGGCCGATATATTTTTAGTGACTAGACCTAACAACCAGCGGGACCATTTTTTGTTACAAGTTGTAATAAAAACAAACAGCCCACTGTAAAATTTTGAAACATCATACTTACCAAATGAAACGTATTTATTGGAGCTATGTGTATTGCAGTTTGAAATTTTAGTAGCTTCGTTGCACCTGGTGAAAGGAAACCATAACGAAAGTGAGAAAAATGTAACCACAAACTTTTTTGTAAACTTCAGTCTTTATAATATATATATATATATATATATATATATATATATATATATATATATATATATATAATATATATATATACACGAACAAACTTCATTAAATAGAATGACCGCCCGGATGCCGTCCGTTGGGTGTGTATTGCAGTTTCTCAATCTTTTGAATGACTTTCTGTGTAGCAGCAGGTAGATTGTGTAACTGCCCTATACGTGTCTCACCGTATTACTGTGAGTAATTGTTATTTATTAATTTCTTGAAGAAACTTCGATTTTTAGTGCTGCTAAGAGATTCTCAATGCCGAATGCCATCCTTCATTAGCGTTTAACTGTTCCACTCTGTACAAACTTCAAGCCTTTCGTATACAGCAACCATTGCGTCTACCTGGCCAACTACCGTAAAACCTCCTGGAGGATAAAGTGCTTATTTATTTATATCAAATATTGTTATAATTCTGCGGTCAATCGCTCTACTAAAACAAAAGCAGGATGTCTTCTATATCAAAGACGCATCCTTCCTGTGTGTATGAGCCCTCCCACAACTAAAAATAAAAGTAAATAAACACTCAATCATAATGAATAGTAGGACTGCAATGACGAACTTTATCACAATTGGTTCAAATATGTGATTATTGAATCGGCATTTGGTCAAGACGCCAGTGTGTATGCTGTACGAAAAAATCAGTTTGCTCATCGTTAACGAATACCTAAGTATCGATTCACCGACAGCGTTTGTTTGCCTTTCCGTTTTGTACAAATTCAGGCAATAGATGTCGCATGGTGACCACATGTCTGGTTTTCTTGGGCATAGCAATTTCTTACATTTGTCGATTCGGGCGACAGTTGCTTCTAACAATCTTGTTTCGAAGAATAATTGTGTTATCAAACAATTTTTTTTTTATTAGTTTCGAACAATTGTTTTTAAGACCTTTTTTCAACAACTGTTCCGCAATAATTGTATTTCGAACAGTCGTCCAAAATAACTGCTATAGTATACCAGTTACATCACTTCTTTCTAATCCTTTTAGCCACCCTTTTCTTTGTCCCCCTATCCTCTTCTCTAAATTTCTGAATTATTCGTTATTATATTATATCTATATATATATAGATATATATATATATATGTGTGTGTGTATGCATGTATGTATATATGTATTCCTGAACGGTACTAAAACAACCAAGAACTTTGCAATTTATCTTTTCACCTTAGCTAACCTTTTCATTAACTGCATTTTTATGTTTAGAGTTCCCACTGTTTCAACCCCTCTTACTCCACTTACATCATGCAAACATTTTTTCGCAATATGTAAAAGCCTTTTTTTTTTTTTTTTTTAGCATTCAACATTGACACCTCTCTTCCATAAAGGAGAGGTAGCTCAGGAGCTCCTCCATATATATCATTTTGCAACCACGGACACCCTTCTCTCAAAGTTTTTGCAGATTCTGCTTCCTTCTTTATTTCACCTTGGTGTAACTTGCTACTTCTCTCTTTCTTTGACGTTCAAATGGTGCTCCCACAAGGGGGAAAATCCAGCATTCATTACAAATATTCTCAGATTTCTTGAAATTAGGCATTAGGGCCGAAGGGAAAGGATGGTAGAGAACATTCTACGCAAATGCCCCAAAACCAGTTATGGCCCATTCACAGTATGCGTTTTGACAACGCAGTAAACTGCGTTGCAGTGACGCAGACAGCAGTCGGCTTACACATCTTATGGGGCCGTTCACATCTTGCGTGTGCGTGAAAACGCCGCTGCGTTGCCGCATAACATGTGCGTGGTACCACCAGGCTTCTGCGTCGACGCGGATGGATGCGATGGCCAGTGGACCACTATGTTCAAATCCACGTCTTCACATCTTGCTTGTCACACGCACATATCGGCTGCTGAACTACTCTCCAGTGGCCTGTAAAATCCAGGGATAAGGCGTAATAACAAATATATATCCTATGAAAATCATAATCTACTGGGACTTGTTGAATTTCATACTACATTATGTATTTTTACTCAGCTGATGAAATCTTTATGGTATATACTGGTACTTTATCATGTTTAAAACTAAGTTTGAACAGAGATTGATATGAATTTATATTTTTACCAACTTAGAAAATTGCCCAATACTCTCTCTCTCTCTCTCTCATAATTTTAAAAGGCTGAAAACGTACCGGATCCAGTGAGAGCATATTTTGTAAATGAGATAAAAGTTTTAAATTGCAATATATATTGAATTACCTAATTAATGAAAGATATTAGTTTTATTTTATGCTGCATATATTTATCAATATGCTTTCATTGTGTTAGAAACTAAGCTCCTGGTTGTAGTTGAACTTGTTCACTGCAGCTCTTCTTGAATCTTGAAATGTTTCCCCGGGCTTTTTTTACACATTGAATGTAAATTATATGACAAAAAATATGAAAACGAAAATCTCGGGATTTAAAACCAAATGGCGGGAAACAAAACTGGGCTGAATATGGCAGGGTAGTACGTCTTGTTATAATGGAACATGGCATCGATATGGATCTCCCTATATCTATAGTGGAGACGAAGCCAGTGTTATGGGATAATAGGCTCGAGGATTACAAAAGTCATATTTGCCTAAGAAGCTTATTATATAATATGATATCAGCCACAGTAGTTCCTCGAATGATCTTGAGACATACGGAAGTGAATGAAAAAGTTGTTGCCATACTGTTTTAGATCCTCAATAACGCGGCAAATGCGCCTAATGTCTCTAGCTGTGGATTCAAAGTGCACCCATAGATTCGGCATTGTCTCTCTTTTTCCTCCTTAAATACGCTCAATAAAAGTACAATTTTCCATCTCTCTTATCCATTGTAGTTGGCCGTACAACCCACCACGACTTCATAAACAAATCTGTCGCCACAGACAGTACTGAACAAGTCGCATATGTCGTTGATTCCGCAGCTGTGTGCAGCAACATTTAAAAATCTACCGCAGCTCTGAGATGCGGCTAAAGCATCTATCTACAGCAGTGTTTCTTAAAGTGTGATCCGCAGACCCCCAGGGGTCTGTGGAATGTTCCAAGGGGTCCGCAGGATAATTTGGCCGTAGGTATCAGATAAATTTTAGGCAAAAACGTGGCTCAAAAACCTTTGTGGCCAAAACGTACTAAATTCTGTTTTCGTACCCCCAAATCCTCATGGTTTCTGACAATGGCGCTCGTCACATTAGGATGGGTGCAATTTAACAACTTTTTAGAAGGCAGTGGTATTTATGATCAGGCAACAATGTACTGACTCCGACAGCAGCTCAGCAGATTGGAGCCAGATATTCCAAGAGTAATGAATCAGCAAAAACAGTACCATTTGTTGCATTAAGTACGGTTCGAGATGTGAGGAGGAAGCGTTGATGGTAAGTTCACTAAAATTTGTGTGCAAAATTGCCTAATGAATAATGTGAAAGCTATTTTAAGTCAATGGTAAACATTTATGTTGACGATAAGCCATTAATTAATAATTCAATAGCAATTTTAGTACTATATATTATACCCTGAAAACACTTTTAAACCGAAGAGGGAAATTATCATAATAATGGGTTCGCTACATTAGTCATTTTAATAAAGGGGTCCGCTGCACAAGAATGTATAGGAAGCACTGATCTACAGCAACCAAACGCTTCGTGTGAAAGGGGCCAGATGGAAACACGTATCGAATTTTCTGAAATTTATGTTAAATTCCATCATGTAGTAGCACATATTGAATCACTCTCAGTTATAAGTGCTTGGTAAAACCGCAGTGTGAAAATAGAGACAGATTAATGGTATAAATTAAATTCCTGACGCATTTGCCTGATCGTAATTGACCAGGGTTCGTTGCATTTTCACGATTTATTATTGATACAGGTGACCCAGATTTATCCATTTGAGGTCACCATTGACTTCAAGTGGATATTTAAAGTCCAGGTCGGGTGAACTATTGAGATGGAAAGCATGACACAAATAGCAACGACATTTAGTTCCAAGAAACAGCCAGTCCTGTTATTCAATGACAAAATTACAAAAGTATTACTCCATTAACATTTTCCAAACGTTAGTGTCGATAGACAACCTACTAGCACTTCTTGAATGAGAAACCTGACATTTCTAACGAATTTGTCTTCTTTTTATACTTAAAATCGCATTTGCATTCAAATCGTGTTTGTAATTCGCATAGGATTCCTGATTTTTTTTTTTAAATCGTGTTCTAGAAATTCTATGTCGATGAACGAGTGTGATGTCTCGGCAAGCATTGGATGAACAGTTTCGGTCTTTAAAAGTGCAGGTATATTTGCTCATACTCAGATTAGTTAGTGCTTTACGGTCAATAGGAGAACGTTGTTGTAACAATGGGGATCCGAAGAAAGCACATTTTCTCAGTGAATTGCACGGTTTCTATTTGCTTTTACTCGAAAGTTCTGTGTATATTAGTTCATTCACGTGCAGTGTAAACACTGAGTGAAATGCTGGTTCCGTTTTCAACAGTTTAATCATAAAATACAGTATAACTCAAGTGCTCCGATCGTTACATTGATCAGAAAACATTGTAAAAGGAGGTAGGGATTGGTAAAGGACTGACTATTGTGATGAGTCAATATGAAATATAATCCTTTAAATAGGATTACAAGGAAATGGATTTTATGATGCTGAAGAAGTTCAGATATTACTGATATGGTCCAAAGTATATTGCGGTTCTTTACCTCTGTTCAGTCGGTTGGTGAAGATGGAGCGAGATACGGTGAAAGTACAGACCACGGACCCCACGGGAACTTGAAGTGCTCCGAAGCGTAAAATAAATAAGTCATTTCTCTCTCGTACAGTACTTGCCTCCTAACACTGTCACGCAAAGCATTCGGGCGAGATTTTTTCAAGCTTAATAATATGCTATTTTTAAGATAACTTCGCTCTGTTTAATCAAAATACCTGTGAACTTGGTCCGTTATTTAATACTATATGATGTTCGGCGTCGGTGACCCTGGTAGTTGTGACGCCAGATAACTCACAATCAATCAATAATACTATATGATTGATAAAGAACCTTGGGTACCTGAAAGATATTATATTATAAAAATTGTGACATCTTAAATGTGTGTAATTACGCAGAATCTTTCCATTCAGTGAAACAAAAATCGAATGTTCTTTTAACGAGCTCGCTGTGATGAAACGCCAGACACTGAAACAATCTCGTAACTCGTTATAGCTGTTTCGGGGGAATGTGAATGCAGATAATGAAAAACGAACCTAACCTTTAACCGGGATACAAGCAGTTGACTGCCAGGGGCGCTATGACATGACTGCCCGCTTGGAAGACACCAAGGCTTATCTTTTTGCTATTCAAAAAATATCTACCGTAGTTTGACACTCGGCTGCCTTTTCTGGCTGTTCAGTAAACATTCTAAAAATGCAACAGTATCCTCATGTATCTCCTTGTGAGGGAATCACTCATTGATCATAATTTTAGATTGTATGGTTCATTATTAGCGAAGATTGTGGTTCACATAAATTTTTGAGAGAGAGAGAGAGAGAGAGAGAGAGTGTTGAGAGAGAGTAGGTTGGGAGGGCTGGGGGGTGTATTTAGACAACTGAGACAAACACGTGCGCAAAATGAGGAAACATTAACAGACGGGGAGGCACTCAGAAACAGTAAGGGGAGGAAGGAAGCTAGAGTGAAAAAATACTTATTCGTTATGAAAATTATGAGGTCCTTCTGGGAAGTTGATCCGGCTCATATATTTACTTTAAATTCGCTATAGATGGCCGTGAGTTTTCCCCCTACAGGCTTAGATAGAATGTTAGTTTTCCTATTATATTTAGCTTTTATTTTTATATCATAATGATGCCATCTTAAGCAGCAGGCCAATGTTCATTTTGTTAATTCGATGTCCAATTCTGTTAGGGACCTTAGAAGACGACTTCTTTTGGAGGCTCAAGGCGGGGATGGCGAATGCATTCTTCCCAAGATATCTGGTAAGCAAGTAATACACGATGCCTGTGGCATTCTGAAATGTTACAGAAGCTTGCCTAATGCAAATGAGGTGGAATTTTCTTTATTACAATCGTTATCTTTAAAATTCACACTTCTTTACACAAATAAATTTTCAGTTGATATCTGCTTCAGTGAGTGAAACGTTGACATTCAAATAGAAAATCTGTAGTACTTTTGGCACAGTTCGTAATCTATACTATAAGCAGTGTACTTGCATAATCGCTTCCTTTCAATGCGTTTTTATTTTGGTTTTGTTTATAAATCGGTTGCAAGTAGACCCAAATTGTCATTTTTACACAGCTGCTTGGAAATTGTACTCTTATTCATTGAAGTAAAGTATTCCGAGGGAAATATTTAAAATAACTAGTATTCGAAGGTGTATGATACATTATGGATGGATATATGAGATTTAGGTCTGAGGCCCGGGTCATTCAGCCCCTTGATACATTATATGTTTTATCATTTCAGATACGAGAAGTGGTGAATGAACTGTCGTAACACACTTTGGACAACATGCCATTGCTAAAACTAACAAGAGAAAAATGTGAGGACTAACTGTTCCAGAGTCCTGCCTGTGGGGCCACTGAAAAGAGTAGCTGTAAGATTAAGCCAACTGAAAAGGAAATCATGAATAAGAATAGCCACTGCAAAGTAAAGTATGTCAAGTAAATTTCTTTTCAGTTAATTTATTAAAATATATTTTAGGAATACCTGACAAGGTTTTGACGACAAAATTTCAATGTGCACTTTTCATGAATATAGGCATATTTAAATATGTAGAAATGATACAGATAGACGAATATGATCCATACCTGATCAAAAGATCTTAAAAAAGACAAATAACTAACCCTCATTAATATGCAATTTAAATGAAGAATAACATTTCAATATATTTTTTCATTGTACAAGTTACAACAGCGTCTGATTGGGCTAAGTCTGTTGCGGGGTATGCCTCTAGCTCTTGACTTAATTATTTAAAAATTGCATGACTCCCTTTAATGGTGCTGTAATGAAAAATAATACAGAGTTTTATTGTAGTTCCAAGATCAGTGAGGTAGCTACCTGAAGTCAAGGTCTAGCCAGACCGTGCCTGAAGGGGGTTGGGGGCAATAGTTGGTATTGTGAGGTCATCGTATGCCTTCCCCAACATGAATCTCCCCTCCGCCCACACCTGGAATTCCATGGAGAATGAAAAAGACAAGATAAAGTATAGTATGGTTGTAGTAAGCAGTACAATCTAGATACTGCGGCACCAAGAAGTGTGACAGTGGCTTGGATGTGCCGTATCCCACAGCAGAAGAGCGCCTGTTGGATAATTGTGAACCCCTTTTGCAGGAAGACAAACCGCCTAAATGGCAGATGAGCTTGCCTCTTGAGGCCATCGACAACCATATACTTCAGGGTTGTCTATTTACTGAAGAATGCTACCGTGGGTGTGGTAAGCAATGCAGCCTGGACATTGTTGCCAACTTGCCAGACGAGTGCCAACGGTTTTTGGTACAGATAATGTACGTGAAGGTTTACAGGAGTAACTTTGTAAATGGTTGTGGACCTGTGGTTGAAGGGAATTCCCACTTAAATGGTAGATAAACCCCTAAGTAGGCTTGGCAATTGTCTGATCTAGAAATCCTGGAGATCGCGCGCGCACACACCACAAATTGCCTTTGCCACTGTGCCTTTTATTTATGCATACTGTTGTATATTTTAGTTATTGGATACGTTTCCTGTGTTCTGTTGTCCCATTTTATATTGTAAGATGGCAGCCGGTGCGTAAATAACGAACTACCTTGTCTGTTTACGGACATAACTGGGCATTGGAAGATCAAAGAGTAATTCAAGGATTATGAAGGTCTGTTCCATGCGTTCACGGACGCCAAAGAAATTCGCTGTCTGACAACATCAACTTGTTCCTTGCTACTGTAGAACCAAATTCCTACAAGTTAAACGCATCTGAATTTCTGTAGCAGACTTCGTAGTTCGCCTGAGGAGGTTATCGTCCACTTGTAATTTTGGTTCATTTTTGGATGACGCTCGCAGAGACAGGTTACAGGTTAGTGTCGAGTTTACATAAAACTATCTTGAAATTGAAGCACAAAGAACTTCTAATGACAGTGGAAAAATTAACGAGGACGCTGAAGAGCAAGAGCCGGTGCCAGCGTATGGCTGGATAAATCTATGTATGGAAGCTATAGAAAGATGTTTAGCCGAAGAAATGGCTGCCAAGACTACTACTAAGGCATAGCCTATATACATACATATATATATATATATATATATATATATATATATATATATATATATACATATATATAGGTATAGGTTATACAAGGTTACAGGTAGGCCTAATCATAAGGTTAGAATAGCGCGAGAGACAGGAGGATCATCTAGCAGTGAATGGTTATGGTAGGCTTATGTGTGTTAGGCCGGCCGCACACGTTCAGTTTCAACTGAGTTATAACTGAACATTTGTAACTGTCAGTTGAAACTGCACGTGTGTGGCCGGCATTATAACTGCACAGTCCAACTGTGCAGTTATAACGCCGGCCACACACGTGCAGTTTTAAGAGACGGTTACAAATATTCAGTTAGTATAACTGTCAGTTATACTAGACCAAATAGGAACAAGTAGGCAGTAACGGTGGTTGTAAAGCTAATGGTATTACTACATGAATGTGCCGAGGATATGAGAGTTAAACCTAAAAACCATATAGGTATGTAATGAAAATAATTTTCAGCACTTACCTATTCTCAGTGTGCTCTTCAGCCTTTGGCCCAACAGGTGCGCAGTGAAAATAAATTTGAAATTATGTTCACCTCCTGTTAGTGTTTCATGAATTTATTATGAAAAAATTGTCACTTATTCTCACTGCATACTCTTTTTGCCATTATATTTTCTAGCAGTGATTTTATACTGAAATTTGTAGTGGTACTATAGTTTTCTAGATTTGGGGACAGGACATTTCAAGATAACTAAGACCGCAGGCAAGTAGGCCCTGTAGCAATCCTGATGAAGGTTATGAAAATCCATGGTATTGTTCCAAAATCTTTGAGGAATTAGGCTAGCTGTAGAACTCTGGAAGCTACAGCTAAGATCTGTCTGTCTATCTGCGAGTATGAGAGAGCATGCTGATAGATCTCTCCTCTCCACACAACTTATCTATTCGCCTTATAGGGTTAAAAACCGCATGGTACAGGGGTGGACCATGTACGATCAGTGTGTACAACCCCAAGAAAAGTACATTATAACGCGTCCTGACACCGGAGTAGAGGTCTTTAGCTCCGTTTCTCACCAACAACAAGTCGCGTCTGATGCCCATCTCTGATGTCAGGATGCGTTATAATGTACTTTTTTTGGGGTTGTACACATTGATTGTACATGGTCTACCCCTGTACCATGCGGTTTTTTACCCTAATTGCCATTAATGCGAGTAACCAATGCAAACCAATACAAGGTAATATGCAAAGCAGTTATATCATATATTACAGAAAATATCATTACAATAACTAACTACTGTTTATGATAGTGATATGATAAATTACAGATCAGATTAGTGGAAACAATATTTGGAAAGTTTGAAAAGCAATATTTACTACTATAATAGTTCAACATTTTTTCCTATCTTCCTTTAGTAGAACCAATGTTAGGCATTTTCTCATGGGTTTGGGCTCACCATCTCCATATTCAAGATGCACTGTCGACGGAACCAGTTTTACCTTTGGCAGGATTCTGGAGTCCAGCACACATTTGATGGACCCAGTCTAGACATAAATCACAGACGATTGAAGGGCTGTCTTCCAGATCACCATTACATAGTGTACATAGCCACCTGTGTTTAGCTTGCTTAATGCTGAGGACTTGATTAAAGGTGTTCCATGCATCATAATCAAAGTGCGCATTCACAAGATTGATTTTGACGGTTTCGTCAAGAATGCTTTGCGAAATACGTTTTGGTCTGCGTTCCATGTAAGTCTTGCTTATCAGAACTTTGTCATTTACAGCTTTACTTGCAATGTCAGCATCAACAATCCAAGATAAGATTTGGAGTTTTTTTGCTGTTGGTGACAGATGGGTGAACGGCTTCATTTTCAATCCAGTTTGTTGTCTCGGTAATCCAATTGTAGTCTGTCTGGCACCCTTCGGTCTTACCTGCTGCTTTATTTTCGATGGTAGTGTAACCGTAGTTATGTCCATATGGACCGTTTCTGCTGGTTTTTCTTTGCTAACTTTTCTGGGCTGGAAGGTTCTTAGATGGCTGTTCCTGCTGCTCTTGTTCCTCTTGCTCTACATTGTCAACAGCATCCTCAGAGGCTTGGATTCTGTCATCATCAGCAGCTGATATGATAAGGTCTTTGCCATCTTCCCACATTTGCAGGAGTGCTTTTAAAGTCCCCAGCTGCCGTTTAAACATGGTCATTCCACCTTCTGCAATCTGTGCCAATTTCTTCCTTACTTTAATCTGGTGGTCCGAAGTTCGATCCTCGGCTCGGCCAACGCGGAACCAGAGGAATTTATTTCTGGTGATAGAAATTCATTTCTCGACACAATGTGGTTCAGATCCCACAATAAGCTGTAGGTCCCATTGCTAGGTAACCAGTTGGTTCCTGGTCACGTAAAAATATCTAATCCTTCGGGCCAGCCCTAGGAGAGCTGTTAATCAGCTCAGTGGTCTGGTAAAACTAAGATATACTTAACTTTTTCTTCCTTACTTTACTGGCTGTTGAGTATTTCGCGAGTTCAGATAGGCAGACAGCGCTTGGTAGAACCTGTACAGTGGGCCCTCCTTATTCGCAGACTCACGAATTTACGGATTTTTCTCGGGACCATATCTACCCATTATTTGTGGGGAATTCGCCTATTCGCGGGGTTTTCCAATGCTAAATAATCACTGATTAGTGTATTTTAATGTTATTTTCATGCCTAAATACTTTGATACAAAAATAATTTACTAATTTTAAAATATTATTATTGATCAATACTGTACTTATTAGTAAGTTTAGTAAGATTAAATGATATCACATAATAACAATAATAATCCTCTCTCTCTCTCTCTCTCTCTCTCTCTCTCTCTCTCTCTCTCGCTCTCTCATCTCATTCTCTCTCCTCCCTCCCCCTCAAACAAAACAAAAACCCAAAAAAAAAAAAAAAAAAAAAAAAACAAAAAAAAAAAAAAAAAACACAAAAAAAACCCAACACAACAACAAAAAAAAAAAAAAAAAAAAAACACACAAAAAAAAATCTCTTCCCATCGCTCTCATCTAATATATTAAAGGATTTATGTTTTTTTGTATGATAGATAAATGATTTATTAATTTTCAAATATTAATATTAATGTAAACAGCAATCAATTCATTAAAGAAAATGCTACAGTGAATTAGTAAGATTTAGTTTAGAAATTTTAAAAAATATGTAAGAATGAAGGAAATCCCAGTCTTCATTCGCACATCTTAGTGAGGTTTTTGCTGATCATTTTGCTAATGTTTCATCTAAAAACCCAAGCTCACCTTACTATGAAGAACGAATTCAAAAGGAAAATAAAATTCTCGACTTAACGTCCACGCGAAGCGAATCATATAACCAGCCATTTACTTTTCAGGAATTTTTATCTTCCCTGTCATGTAATGAATCTGCTCCTGGTGCATATGACATAACCTATTCAATGATAAAAATTTGCCAGTGGGAACACAAAAGTTTTGGCTCAGTATAATCAATAAAATATGGAAAGAAAATGCATTTCCAGCTTTGTGGGACATAGCTATTACTAGCTTTTTGAGGCCACAGAAGGATGGTACTACTCCGTCTAGTTATCGTCCTATTGCTCTAACATCATGCATGTGTAAGTTGATGGAAAAAATGGTCAATGAGCGACTTATGCATCTTGGAAAAGAAGGGCCTTATAACTCCAGCCCAATGTGGCTTTCGTCAAGTGCGATCTTGTAATGACTTCTTAAGTCTGTGTAGAAAATTCAATATGCGAGGCTTTCACCTCCAGAGAACATCATGTATCAGTTTTCTTTGATTTGGAGAAAGCTTATGATACAACCTGGAGATATGGTATTTTGAAGACACTCCATGTTTATGAATTCCAAGGAGAATTACCATTATTCATCCAATTTTTCCTAAAGAATTGAAGGTTCAGGGTTAAAGTTGGAAACTCATTTTCATCTGTTTACAGCCAAGAAGAAGGAGTTCCACAGGGAAGTGTTCTTAGTGTGACACTGTTTGCTTTGTCCATTAATGGCATTGCCTCTGTGATTCCTAAAGATATAATGTTTTCCTTATTGATGACCTCTGTCATTTGCAGCCTCACGAATGGCAGTGGCTGAGAGAAAAACGCATGTGGCCATTAACAAAATTGTTGAATGGGCAGAAACAAGGGGTTTTAAGTTCTCTACATTGAAAACTGTTGCAGTAGATTTCTGCCTCATTAAAGGTGTACATCCTGATCCTGACCTCTACATACATGATCAAAGGATATCATGTAAGGAAGAGACGCTTTTTTGGGATTACTGTTCGACAAAAGAATGACTTGGGTACCTCACATAAAAGATCTGAAAGTTAAGTGTGTGCAATCTCTGAATGTTTCAAGAGTACTTTCTCTTACATCTAATGATCCTCTACAAAGCCATAGTGGCATCAAAATTAGCATATGGTTGTAAGGTATACTCTACAGCCTTGAAATCAAAACTAAATATCTTAAATTCTGTACATAATGTTGGAATAAGGATTGCGAGTGGTGCCTTTAAATCATCTCCAATCCCAAGCCTTTTGGTAGATTCAGGGGAACTGCCTTTGGATTCATGTCGTCAGATATCGCTTGTTCGATGCTGGCATAGAATCCAGAGGATTATTGACTCATTAATGTGCAAAGCAGTTTTAATGATAAATATTTTGGCTTTTATGAACATAATCCACGTTATCCAAAACCTCTTGGATACAGTTTTAAAAATTTTAGAAGATTATTACAGTAGTGCCTCAGGTTACGAAGTTAATCCGTTCCGAAGCGGCCTTCATAACTAACTTGATTTTTTCGTATCTAGAACTACGTTTTACAAAAATTACCTAATTCGTTCCAAGCCCTACAAGAACACCACATTAAATTTTATAATAAAGCTAAAATGACCAATAAACAATGAAATACAACAATTTGGACCATTCAATACCTAACGTAACCATCATTACCTGTAAATAAAGCATATTAGTGCACAGGGTACAAGAAATACTGTACGTTCATATACGTAAATATGTAGTAAAATGTGGAACCTTACCTTTCGAGTGAGGCGATGTCTGAAAGTGGCGACAGAGGAGGAGGACAAATGGCAGAAAACATGAACATTTAACTTTACGAAACATTAAAAAATGGCAGAAAAACATTAACACTAAACTTTACAAAACACATTAACAAATGGCAGAAAACATTAACACTTCTTGATTATCTCCATCTTCGTCTCATAGAAAGCATCCTCTTCTTTCCGTGAACTTCAGCAGCATTCTTGGGACCCATGGCTAATAACGTAAGTAAGTAAGTTCACACACAACACGATAAAGCAACTTACACTACAACGAAAGTGAAATCACTAAAACAAATTTACATTAACAAACAAAATCTATGTGAACGAACGAATTCCAGGAGTTTACGATAACGCGGCCACAACGAAATGGTGAAGGAACACCTTTACATAGAGGCATGATGGGACAGATGCTGACCAATAGGAGACCAGGATCTTACAGCGGTGACTGGCATCAGGAACCAATGGGAGAGTGGGAGGATGGTGGCGAGTCTACTGAGTTGGCAGCGTGCGAGTTTTAAAATTGTTCTCGGCGGCCCAGGCGAATCTCGGTTTACAATACATAACCCTTTCACAACCTGAATTATTTTCGTACACAGAAGCAAAAAATCTTCGTCTTTGCTTTCGTAACCTGGATTTTTCGTACATAGGGACTTTCGTATGTAGAGGTTCCACTGTATGTATTCTATTCCAAAGGTCAAAGTCTGGCCATTTAAGTAGTAGTCTGTTGTGTCCCCTTGGAAGCTTCCTTCTGTGAAGCACTACAAGTTCTTCACTGGTAGCAAGGAAGAAGTGGGTGTTGAGGTGCTGCGCATCTCCTTTTTAGAACATTTAGCGGACCATGATGGTTCAGCCAATTTTTACAGATGGAGCCAAGTCTTGACGCAGTCGTTGGCTATGGAGTTGTATTTTCCAACTTTAATAAGAGTGGAAGGCTGCCAGATCAGTCATCCATTTTTACAGCAGAGTATTATGCAATCCTAATTGCCCTCAAAGAGATTGCCTGTCATTCTGGAAAAAACTTTATATGTTGCGATTCACTGAGTGTCTTGCAAGCTATTGGTCATTTTAATTCACTCCATCCTATCATAATTGAAATTTTAGAGTGGCTTCAGTTGCTTAAGATTAGTGCTAGTAAAGTATTTTTCTGTTGGTCCCCTCCACATGTTGGTGTGGCAGGAAACAAAGTAGCAGACTCATTTGCCAAAACAGCTGTCAAACAAAGTAATATAGCCAGGTGTGCTCTCCCAGCAAACGATATGTATCCGATCATTAAATCAGCGTTTCTTGATTCCTGGGAATTTGCATGGGAGCTAGAAAACCAAAAAATGGAAGAAATGGCTACCACCATCTTTCCTTGGAAGTATTCATCAATGACGGCATCTAAAGGGAAGTAATACTCAGTCGGCTTAGAATAGATCATACAAAAATGACACATGGCTTTCTGATGAGTGGGGATTATCAGCCTTATTTTAACAACTGTTTGGTACCATTAACAGACACCTGATAGTTGAGTGCCCCAGTCTGTCAGATGAGAGAGAAAGAGAGCTACTTTCCTCCAAGTTGCAGGGAAACCGAAGGTGGTTTTTCCCTTACCAAGATTTTAAGGGCAGATTTTAATGAAAGCGCCCTGATGATTTTATTAATGCCATTGGTATTTTAAGTAAGATTTAATTTTTACTATTAATCATTTAAGTATAATAGGTTTTATGATTATTTATTAATTTTTTTCATGGGGATTTTCCATTATTAATTTTATTTTATTAAATTTAAGTGAGTTTTTAATGTTTTTAAGTTAATAATTTTGTCTTGGGTGTGAATGTATGTGCATATGAATACTATATCTGTTCATTTGGATATGCATACATATGCTTTATATATTCCATTGTAGTGGCATCAATTAGCAATTGCTAACAATTTCTTAAAAAATGGAAATTCCATTTTACTCAAAACATATTTTTCTAAAATTCCAGGAGGTTTTGAAGCCATTTTCACTCCTGTGGGATCATGGGAAAGGAAAATATGGCATCACCACCTCTTTGAGGAGTGAGAAATGGTAACTCAATTGGGAAGGGCAAATATTAGCCAACCAAGTTATTTAACCAGACAAGGAAGCAGTTTCATGACAGGAGTGTTTAAGGGAGCACTAGAAAAGCTAAGAATAAAAAATATATGTTAGGTTGGCCTGCAAAAGGCTTGTAAGTTAGCTCACAGAGCAATGAAAATGGCACAAGAGCAGACTAAGTGCTCATTTTTATGTATACAACTTACCAAATAGTTACATAGCTATAGTTTCTATCCGTTGGCAGCTAGAATTTTGAAATTCGCGATGGTGCTCTTTATTTGGCTAGGTGATACCCACCGCCCACTACTGGGGGAGAGTGGAACCAACTCAGCACTGAAAATAAATTGTACTTCTGCTGGCTGGTACTGTCAAGTGTTCAGCAGCAGTGGAATTTTTTGGAATTGTTTACTTCTGGTTGATTACTTGGAGGTTTTGGTGAAGTACTGATTTTTGGTCGCCATTTAGGCTATATTTAGCTACAAACAGGAATTCATTGTCAAAATAGTCAATTTTGCCTTTGAATTAGACCTTGTCTTAGTTTTGAGTTTGTCCAATACAGGCATTCCCTGATTATCGGTGAGGGTTCTGTCCTCGGCGGGTGCTGATAAGCGAAAACTGCCATTAACCGTAATTTGGTGATTTATGGTGCATATGGCGCTGATAACCGGTTAATGGAGCCTCTGTTAGGTATATAATGGTGCCATAACTATTATCAGCACCTTATGGCACCGATAACCGAAACTCTGTGCATTATGGCGCCATAATGTGGATCGCCATTAACTGGGTCCGCCAATAACCAGGGACTACCTGTACTAGTTCTCAAGGTACTAAGTTTAGCTGCAATGCAAGACATATTAAAGTGTTATGAACCACAATTCAGTTTGCACCAGCTATAGGGGTTCAAACTTGCTCACCTAATTTGACTTTGTAGGGAATGAGATCAGTGGGGTAATAAAGCTTGGAAAACTTTAACCAGTCACTGAAATAAGTTAGGGAGGGATGAAAAGAGAAAAGCAGCTTCTAGAGC
This sequence comes from Macrobrachium nipponense, assembly GCF_015104395.2. Lineage (NCBI taxonomy): Eukaryota > Metazoa > Arthropoda > Malacostraca > Decapoda > Palaemonidae > Macrobrachium > Macrobrachium nipponense. The sequence goes on from NC_061094.1 coordinate 31,663,972, forward strand.
TAACAGTGAGAAACATGTAACTATTCAGGGTAACTATTCAGGATATTCCTGCTGGAAATGTGTAATTTACCTTCTGACTAACCTTCCCCCTCATCTATTCAATGTAATATTAACCCTAGCTCCCTTACACTGGATCCCGGTGCCATTGCCAGTCTCAAAGTGTAGGTAGACCAAAAATTTTCTAGGCAAAGGTTCTTTCAAACCCCACAGCACCTGGGAGGAGGCATACTGGTACCCAAAGGGAGGTCAGTTGGTTCTGCCCATGAGCAGTCGCCCCCTCAGGTAGTCCACTGAAAAGGAGGACTCATAATGTGTCGCCTTCTCTTGTCCCTGCTAAGAAGGCCAGTGTGTTACACAAGGACCAACGTCCTTCTTGCAGCTTCTGGGACAGTCCAGAACGCTTTTCACACAAAGAAGACAGCTTAGAGGGTCAGTGTAGTGAAAGGAAACCCTCCTCTAAGATTCGTTCTTCCTTGAGGAAGTCGTCCTCTAGGCGTCCATCTGATGAGCCTGCATGTAGGGAAACCTCTGAGCGTCTGTTGGCGCCGGATCTGTATTCTCCTGTGCTCCCTTCTCCAGATGGTTCTTTTGTATTAGAAAGTAGCTCTAAGAAGCGTACAGTAGTGCCTTAGGTTACGAAATTAATCCGTTCCGAAGCGGCCTTCGTAACCTAATTTTTTTCGTATCTAGAACTACGTTTTACATGTAAATTGCCTAACTCGTTCCAAGCCCTACAAAAACACCACAGTAAATTTTATAATAATTTAATTTTTTTAAGTCTCTCAAGACGGTGTACCAGGTAAACCCGTGTCCAACTGTACATACGTATGTAGTAAAATGTGGAACCTTACCTTTTGAGTGAGGCGATGTCCGAAAGTGGCAACAGGGGAGGACAAATGGCAGAAGACATGAACACAACTTTAAGAAAAACATTAAAAAATTGCAGAAAACATTAACACTAAATTTAACGAAACACATTAACAAATGGCAGAAAACTAACAATTAACTTTACAAAAATCTTAAAATTATTTTATTTTTTATTTGTTTATTTTTTTTTCTTCGCCACTTCCAATTTCCTGTTTTTTTGTATCACTTGGACCTTCCTGTTTGCTTACTACTAAAGGCCTCTTTAAAAAATAACTATCCAAGGAAGATTGCTTCTTCCTGCTTTTCAAAATGTTCCTGAAACGACTCGGGCAAACGTCACCGAACTGCGCAAGCATACGACCTGTGTAAGCCTTTTCGGGGGGTGTCTTTTCTACAAATGTTTGCACTTTATGAAAAGCAACTAGAACATTCTTAATTTCTGCCGTTGTCATAGGGTCATCCTCCTCCTCCTCCTCGCCGCTGCTAGAGAACTCTTCTTGAACGACGTTATGTTGCATGGCCTTTAACTTCTTCAGGTCATCCGTCATAAGCTCCTCTTGGTACTCCTGAAGAAGGTCATTGATGTCGTCCTCGTCGACGACCAGCCCCATGGGCCATGGGCTTGCCGAGTGCAACAATCTCGACAAGATCTTGTTGCAAAACAGTTTCAGGATCGTCATCTATTTCTGAATCTGCATCAGCTTTGCCCACGTTGAATCCCTCAAAGTCTCGGGCGGATACGACATCAGGCCAGAGTTTCCTCCACAAAGAATTCAAGGTTCGCCTCGAAACCTCCTGCCAAGCTTGATCGATGAGTTGGATGCATGTCACGATGTTGAAATGCTCCTTCCAAAATTCCTGCAGGGTGAGGTTTGTGGTATCAGTGATGTCAAAACATCTCTTAAAAAGATGTTTTGTATACAGCTTCTTGAAGTTCGATATCACTTGCTGGTCCATGGGCTGGAGGAGAAGGGTGGTGTTAGGCGGAAGATAAAGAACCTTGAAGAAAGAATACTCTGCTAGGATATCTTCCTCGAGGCCAGGAGGGTGAGCAGGGGCATTGTCCAATCTTCCAAGAATTTCTTCACTGTCGGGCCGAAACACAGATTTACCCACTCGGTGAACAAAAGTCTCATTACCCAGGCTTTCGCATAAGCCCTCCACATCACTGCTTCACCTTAGAATCCCCACTGGCATTAGAACAAAGTGCAAGCGTAAGCCTGTCTTTCATAGGTTTATGCCCGGGTAGCTTCTTCTCTTCCTCCGTGATGTACGTCCGAGGCATTTTTCTTCCAAAAAAGGCCAGTCTCATCACAGTTGAAGACTTGCTGAGAACTGTAGCCTTCCTTGATTGTCATCTTGTCGAACATCTTAACAAAGGCTTGGGCCACTTTTGTGTCCAAGCTGGCAGCCTCCCCATGCCGCATCACCGAATGGATGCCAGTCCATTTATGAAATTTATCAAACCAACCCTGAGAAGCCTTGAAGTCTGGGGTTGCCTTCGATGTCCTTTCTCCTGTGTCGTCTTCGGCCTGAGCCCTCAGATCACCAAAAATGGCGCTGGCCTTCTGACAGATTGCCATCTCGGTTATTGTATCGCCAGCGATTTCTTTGTCCTTAATCCATACGAGAGCAGCCTCTCCATCTCATCATGCACATGGCTCCTCTTGTTGGAAAAAATAGTCACACCCTTGGAAGGTGTAGCTGCTTTGATGGCTTCCTTCTGCTTAAGGATGGTGCCTATCGTCGACGGATTTCGGCCATATTCCTTAGCGATCACACTCAACCGCATGCCAGCTTCATACTTCTTAATAATCTCCGTCCTTGTCTCCATAGAAAGCATCCTCTTCTTTCTGTGAACTTCAGCAACATTCTTGGGACCCATGGCTAATAACGTAAGTAATTAAGTTCACACACAAAACAATAAAGTGACTTACAGTACAAAGAAAGTGAAATCACTAACACGAATTTACGTTAACAAACAAAATCTATGTGAACGAACGAATTCCAGGTGTGTAAGATAATGCTGCTGCAACGAAATAGTCAAGGAATGCCTTTACATAGGTGCATGATGGGACCAATAGGAGAACAGGATCTTATGTCGGTGACTAGCATCAGGAACCAATGGGAGAGCGAGAGGATGGTGGCAAGTCTACTGAGTTGGCGGCGCACAAGTTTTAAAATTGTTCTCAGCGGCCCAGCGAATCTCGGACTTTGCATTACATCCTTTCGCAACCTGAATTATTTTTTGTACACAAGCAAAAAAATCTTTGTCTTTGCCTTCGTAACCTGGATTTTTCGTACGTAGGGACTTTCGTATGTAGAGGTATGACTGTACTGCATCTGAGTGTCTGTTGGCGCCTGTGCATCCTTCTCGAGCAAAAAGGGACTCTGTTCTGCCTTCTGTCAGTAATTCAAGAGTACCCATTGGCGCACGAGTGCCCATTGGCACATGATTTACCTCTTCTTCAAGGGCGCTCACAGGTTCAAGAGCGCCCGTTGGCACCTCAGTTTTCATGAGCGACTGAGTGCCTATGGGCGGCCAAGCTCCCATGAGCACCCCACCACCCATCAATGGCACCACTGGATCAGATTGTGGTTGTTCAGAAACCAACTACTACAGATGTTGAAGCTGATTTCCCTAGTGTTGTAAGGTACGGCTGTTATGGATCCATCTACTGCTGCCATACAAAGTAAGATGGACAGCATTTTAGGCTTCGTGAAGCACACTGCTCCTGTTCAGCCACAAATAGCCTTGTCTCCCGTTTCTTTGGCAGAAAAAGGAGGAGACAAGGAAACTCTTCCTACTGCGTACAAGTCGCTCCTTCTCTATTTTCTATCAAATTTCTCATGACTCCAAGCCAGCAGCTTCAACTTCACTAGTCTTCATATGTGAAAGATAATCAAGTATGAGATTCATTTAAGTTGCCAAATATAGTTCTTTCTTTTTCTTCTCATAAGGCATTAAAGGAAGTTAACCTTTGGCATTTGGAGAAAAAAGAACAGAGAAAGGTTAACTTTAATTTTCTACTGTCACGTCTTTCGACTAGGAGACACCTGTCTCTCTTTGAGTGTGTCTGCCTCTGCCCAGGGAGACTTTTCCGGACTCACAAACTCCACAAGAAGGTCAGCCTTTAACTCTGCCAAAATAATGTTTTTGGCATCTGAATTAGACCATCTTATCAAGAAAATCTTATGCGTTCGTAGTAAGCTTCCTTGATTGGACTGTCGGAGCTTTGGGCTGCAAAATCAAGGAATGTTTGGTGCTGGATGAGGACGTTTTACGGACCTTTCAGGAATAATTTCCTGACTGGATAAAGTTATTAGGGACTGTTCCCTGGGATTGGCCTCTCTTTACATCGGGCATTCTGAAAAAGAGAACTCTGGTGTTCTTCTACCACCAAAGGAACTCGTCTCAGACATAAAGGTCCATCCTTCTTTACTCTCCTCTGGATAGTAAACACCTTTTTCTGTAGGATACAGTGATTCAGGTTGCTCCTGACCTTCATTCAGCCAAGCGCTGTCGTGATACCACTCCTAGCTCACGCCCTTCTCTTTCCACGCACACTCAGCCCTTTCGTGGCAGGGGAAGCTCTAGGTCATTCCCTAGATCAAGGGGAAGATAGGTTTCATTCCTCCAACCAATAGGAAATCCTCCTCCCAAAATTACCGCTAATAAGTGAGGGGCTAGTCCTCCGTGTACCTGTAGGAGCAAGGCTCCACCAGTTTTGGACAAACTGGGAAGCAAGCGGGGCAGAACCTTGAATCATAAGTGTTGAGAGAAGGCTACAACATTCCTTTCGAGAACATTCCACCCTTATCCAGTTCTCTGAAAGCTTTGACAGCCATGGAAAATTCAGAGATTCATTGCCCTGTCACGAGAAGTTTTGTCCCTCTTGCAGAAGAAGGCCATAGAGTTAGTAGTAGATCTGCTTACTCCTGGGTTTTACAGCCAACTATTTGTAGTCCCCAAGGCCTCTGGGCTGGAGGCCCATGTTAGATGTAAGCACTGCATCATTTTGCCCAAAAGACAAAAGACAAATTTCAAAATGGAAAGTGATCAGACAGTTTTGTCATCCATTCGTCAAAGGGATTGGATGGTGTCCATTAATATGGAAGATGCTTACTTCCATATCCCAATTCACCAAGATTCAAAGAAGTTTCTTGATTTGTTTTCTGAAGTATAGTACAGTGAACCCCCCGTATTTGCAGATTTCTCTCTGGAACATATAACCCCCGTTACATACTCGCAGAAAATCTGCCTACATATTCACGGCTTTTTATTACGAGAAATATCCACAAGTAACTTTTTTTTATAAATTTCATCATAAAATGCTCTTTTAGTGATTTGTAACTATTTAAAAACATATAAGTATTTTTATAGGGGTTTCAGCTATTCACGGATTCTAGCTTTCACAGGGGGATCTGGTACACATCCCTCGCAAATATGGGGGGAATACTGTATTCCAATTCAGATCTCTGTGCTTTGGGCTTTCGACAGCCCCACAATGTCAAAGAGCCACAGTCTCCTGCTTTACTACTCGCCAGCCCTTGGACCTGCAAGTGTTGGGGGGGATGCGATAATTGCAGATTGGTCAGAAAGACCTGTATGCCTTTCCACCATTCAAGACGGTGAGAGAGGTCATAAAGAAGTTCAGGTCACGCCAGTACATTTCTGTCTCTTAGCCCCATTGTGGAATGGCTGTACCTATTTGGGATAAAGTGTCTCTTTACCTGGACGATTGGCTTTGGTTGCAGACTGAGAAGTGCACAGAGGACCTGCAAGAAAACTGTCATTGGCACAGGAGCTGGGACTTCTGATTAACTTGAAGTCGCAATTAGTACCCTGTCAGGAATTAGTCTATTTGGGAATGAGGTTAGACTCGGTGGCTTTTCGGACTTTTCCATCCCCACGAAGAGTGAGGTCATGCCTTCAGAAGGTGGACCTTTTTTCTAGCTCTTCAAGAGTGCTCAGTGAAGGAGTGGATTAGCCTACTTGGCACACTGTCCTCGAGAGAACAGTTCGTGTCCTTGGGGAGACTACATATGATGAATCTCCAGTTCTTACTCAAGATAAACAGGAACAAGAAGAAATTTCCAGACTCGTTTGTGTTCCAGGCGACATCTGAAATAAAGGAGGACCTGTCTTGGTGGAGATCAGAAGACAGGCTGTTAGAAGGGATGTCCCTTCTCCCTCTGATCCCCGACCTATTATTCTATTCAGACATGTCCAGTCGAAGTTGGGGAGCTCTCCTGGGGCGACAAGAAAGTCTTGGGGACATGGAATGCTTGACAGAGAGACTGGCACATCAATTTGAAAGAATTGACTACTATCCACTGAGGGCTGTTGGAATTTTAGTAACTGTCCACTCCGACAATACAACAGCTCTTTTACATCAAGAAGTAGGGAGGAACACACTTTCTCTCTGTGAAGTGGCAAGAGCCCTTCTGTTATGGGCAGATCGGAGCTACACCAGAATCTTAACAAGGTTCATACAAGGGAAAGTCGACATCCTAGCGAAGGAATTAAGCCACAAGGAGGAGGTTCTTCTCACAGAGTGGGTTTTCAACCCATTGGTATGCCTTGATTTGTGGAGACTATGGGGCAGACCGATTCTAGACCTATTTGCAACGTCAAAGAACCAGTGTCCTGCTTTACTGCTTCCCAGCCCCTGGACCTCTAAGCATGGGAGACAAAGCGATAATCGCAGATTGGTCAGACAAAGACCTGTATGCCTTCCACCATTCAAGAAGGTGAGAGAGGTCATAAACAAGTTCAGGTCCCACCAGAACATTTCCATGACACTCATTGCCCCTTTCTGGGCAGTGCAGGAATGCTTTCCGGATCCACTGGAGCTCCTGGTGGACTTTCCAAGTTTGTTACCAGAGAAGACCAGTCTACTTAAAACCGCCCCATTTCAGGCGGTTCCAATAAGGTCTGTCCACTCTGGTCCTGACAGACTGTCCGATGACTTACGAGTGAAAGGCTTATTAAGCAAAGCTGCAAGAGCTGTTGCTCAAAGCAGAAGGAAGTCCTCGAGTGAAGTGTACCAGGCGAAGTGGGCAATCTTGCGATCCTGGTGCAAGGAGTATAACATCTCGTCTTCTAAGACATCTGTTGCAGAAATTGCTGATTTCCTTTTATACTAAAGGATGTCCAGGAACATATTTACTTTGACTATAGGGGGATATAAAGTAATGTTGGGTTCAGTCTTTAAACATAGACATTTAGATTTGTTAAACAATAAAGACCTGGCAGATCTTATCAGATCCTTTGATGTGGAGAACCCTAAAGATACTAAGACTTTGTCCTGGAACCTGGATATAGTTATCAAATGGCTGTCCGAACCACAATTTGAGCCATTGAATGCAGCTTCCTTGAGAGACTTAACTAAGAAAACCTTGTTCTTGGTAGCCATATCCACTGCGAAGAGGTTGAGTGAACTCCACTCGATGGATAAGAGAGCCGGCTTTGCTCAAGGTAATGCTGTATGCATATTAACCTTGGGATTTTTGGCGAAGAACAAGACCCCGTCCAAGCCGCAGCCTCTTCTTTCAAAAGCAGCTGCAGCAGCTGTTGCAAAGTGCAGACACCAGTCTACTTGCAATGTCTACCAGTCAAAGTGGGCAGTGTTTCGTAGATAGTGCCTCAGACATCGCATCTTGTCATCTAAAACATCTGCAGCCCAGGTTGCAGCTTTCTTTTACACTGGAGGATTTCCACGAACCTTTCCTCATCCACCATTAAAGGTTATCTGGTCATGCTTTCCTCAGTGATGTAGAGGCAACTCCTGGCCCACTGCCGTTGCCACTACAGATTAAGATGAGCACCATCAGAGGTAGCATCTCCTGCTGTAGCTCTCTTACCATTTCTTCAATGCATTGAATTAATTTATTCCATTCATCCCAAGCCCCCTTGCAATGTGGGATTCAGCTAAGGAATTACTTTGCAGCAATAAATAAGAATAATGCTGATGGCTTCTATGGCTCACTAGCTCCTATTGTTGCAGTTTGCAAGGCCTGTCACCTCCACTTTGCAAGAGTCCTTTGTTCAAAATTTTATTTTTATTTAGGAGGCCGTGCAAGCATGATCATTAGCAGAGTAATTACTAGACAAGTAGGTATGTATATAAAACCTTTATTTTTTATAAAAATATATTCCAATTTTATGTGGAAAAAGGAAAGTAAAACCCTCTATCAACAAAATAAATATATTATTCAATCATTTCTTTCATACAAACAAGCATGAGTTGACAGATATAAGATTATTACAGGTCAATCTCTCTCTTGGGGTTACACTGTAGTTAACACAATACCTATGTACAATATATACACACTGAATCAAGACCATTTACACAAAAATCCTCCCTTCAAGACTAAATTGCGCTGTTCACAATGTCGAATAATAAATATGAAATAAAACTGGACGGTTCCACAAAATATATGGTCTACGAGCATTAACTAAAGTAAATGTACAAAACCTACCATACGAATGGAAATTATTTATCAACATACAAGATTATTAAAGCAATAAGTTTCAGGAAGTAAAAGCTTCATGCACATAAATGATTTGTGCATGAAGTGAATGCTATCACAGATTAATCAGGGTGTTATACACAACATAGGTAAACAGTAGTATAATAAAATACATAAATTTAAGAAAAAATTAAGACGTACACTTCTAATTCACACAAATTACCATAAGACGGCTAAGTTTTACTCTCATCCTAACTCTGGAAGGCCAAGAATTTTTCTATTTATTTCCAATGCTTCACTAGTTATCAAGAAGGAATGCATTTGGAGGAGTTCATTTAATGAGTCATGAATACCAAATATTGGGTGAGGAGTACAATCCAGCATCACGAACATTCCATATTTAGATGTGCAAAACTTAAACATGAGGATTTAATAGTCAATAGTAAAATATTTAGTTGTACAAAACTCAACATGAGAATTTAATAGTAGACAGTAAAATTCTTGGAATTTTTTTCCTTTTTGCACTGCTAATGGTAGTATACAGAATCCTGCACTGAATTTATGAGTGTCTAAAGTTTTCATTTTTATATAAGCTAGAGTTTGTGTAACATTTGGCATAATTTTTGGTCCCGTATAACTCTTATAAATTCTTCAAAATTTCAAGTATTTTACTGCACAAGTAGGGGAGTTGCTATCTGCAATGTAACATCAAAAATTTCTTTGGCCATTAATCGCGACAAATCACAGTACATTATCCATATGTCCTTCTGTGCAGTTGCTGACACTTCTGTGGCGTAGACCTCTTGGCATAAACAAAGTTATACATTCCACAATGTACAGTCTACCAGTGTTGTCTTTAGTTTAATAATACAGTATACTATATTCAACTTGAGTATACCAAAGATGTTCTAGGCTTTTCATCAAATATATATATATATAAAAAATTCAGTAGCAGCACTTGCTGTAGGTATTAGTTAGTTTGCATTTTTGCTCGTACAATTGTCGAAAGTAATTCTCTGTTAAAAACAATCATGTAAAAATTCCTGCATACAACTTTTTGATTCTGCATTCTGTAATGTGGACTGATTAATTCATTTAGTTAATCTTCTCTTTGAAAAAAAATAATAATGCCTAACACTTACGTCTAAAATAGACAGACTATTATGCATGCATACTTAGTAAAAAAAAAATTAGTGAATAAATATATTAGATTCGTTTTGACTAACCTTCAATTCTGTACTGTCCACTTTAGTGGGAATTACTTTATATTTTAATTATTTCAAGAAGACCACAAATACAGGCTTAATGACAAATCTTCATTTAGATTCTGTACTCTCCACTTCAGTGTGAATTATTTATATTTTTGAAGTATTTCAAAGAGGCCTAATGACAAATCTTCATTTAGATTCTGTACTCTCCACTTCAGATGGAAGTACTTTATATTTTTGAAGCATTTAAAAGAAGACCACAAATGTAGGCCTATTGACAGCAAACTTTACAAACTGTTTTGCCACCAATTAAATGCTCTGTTTCTAACAAATCCCAACATACTACTTGGCTAACCTTCGGATGTAAATTTATCTCCCCTTTTGACCTTGCTGCTCTATTACTGATGTTAAGTGATCATACTGTTAAATCATGCCTTTATCAAGAGATTCTCCTCCAGTCACCAAGAATTAAAATAAAAGCTGGCAGTGATGAGAAGCCAAATGGGAGAACTGGTTTTTGTTGAACCTCATGATCTTTCCTAGGATGGTCAAGTTCTTTCCGATTTAGAGAACTACTTTTACTGTGTATGTGCTGTTGGTGTGGATTTGTTCTGTACTTAAGGTTGGTATCGTCATACAAAATCAGTTGTTACATATATTTATTGCTAGATTTAACTGAGGCTCGGTTATTCATTCTTTGGTGACCTCTTCAATTGGGAGTCATTTGTGTCTACATCATGTATGATTACCTCTGATATTATGAAACCACTTACAAAAAGTGCAAACTCAAAATAAACTTTTGGACTGTCCTAGGTTTCTGCTTTTATTGAAAGTGTTACTAGTCTTATTTTGAGCTCAATCAACTCAACTTGAAGACTAGGAATCCCATAATCTTCCTTAAAAGGAGCCAGAGCCATTATGGTTGTTAGACTTTTAAGACGCATACATTTGTACTCATTTACCCAAGAACTCATTCTTGTATGAAGGGACAAATCTTCCAAATTTTGATGTACTAGCTTCAACATCTGAGCTACTTTGTCTTTGCTTCAACATCTGAGCTACTTAGTCTTTGCTTCAACATCTGAGCCGTTAGTCTTCATTTGGCCATTTTTTTTTTATCGTAGGTTTGTATTGCTAAGGCATTCAGCTTATATTACATTAATAATTCATGTGCACCATCAGTGCAGACACCCAACATTATTACATCTTCCATCAGATAATCATGATAAAATTCTGTAAGCAAACTATTTTCTTGAAGTGGGAAATCAACTGCATCTCTCTAGTAAGGTCTGGTGATGAACTTCCTTCTGAGGTGGTTGATATACTTCTTTTCCATGAAAACTACTAGCCATCGTCCTTACTCAAGAAATTAATTCCTTTTGGTTTCAGCTCCTCTTGGTCATACCAGGTATACTATTTCTCGATAGAATCTGCTTATTCCTCAGATCATGAAGATTATTGTTGCCTCACACTCCCAGATTTCAGGTTTCCTCTTGTTAACTGATGTTACATGGTGGAACGAGGCATCACAGAGTTCAGCAAATGAGCAAGCCTTAACATCACCTTATAGGGTAGCATAGGTTATTCTTTTTCTGGGTCTGGTAGCTATTTGGTAGCAGGTTAGAGTTCATTTGATAGTCTTCCAAGTCAAATAGACAATGCTACCTAAGGGACCAATGTGCTCTTTCCAAATGTTTGGACTTCTTATGCAAGGATCATCAGCTAGCCTTCATATGGTTTTAACACAGTGGTTTAAAAATCTTGATTCTGTGGTTCACCCCATCCATGTAGTGGTTTAAAAATCTTGATTCTGTGGTTCACCCCATCCGTGTGTGTTTGCAACGTAGTTTCAAAAATTTCCTTAGCATGGTAGGCTATAAGGTATCTTTGTGGTTCCACAGTAGTGTTGTTCACACATTTACCCTTTCCAATCCAAGCTTTCTTTGAGGTCCCTGAAGACCTCTGAGCAAAGTCACTTGTCAAAATTAATCCCAATGGTCCTTTCCAAAAATGTTGTGTTTGCCATGGGCTCATCTCCTAAATGTTCTACCAAAGTACTCATCATAATTTACTATGAGTTACTTTTCTTGCCAACAGGTCTACACTCCAGTTTCATGCTTAAAGGTTATACTGTCTACCTTACATGGAAGAGGATTTTTTCCAACTGTTCCCAAAAACCTTGCTGTCTACCCTTGCAAACCTTATTCCATAATACCTATAGGGAGGACTCCTTCCAAGTTTTTCTTTCTTAAGAGACCAAATCTCTCAAATTGTTAGGCAGAGTGGGTCTTCAGAGCCTGAATATGTTAAGTACAGTAGTATACCACCACTACAAGTTTACTTGTCCCATCTTCCATATATAATATGTAGATCTTCCTAATATCTATCTACAGGTGAATTGCCTTCCTTAAACCCTTTGCATCTGCCAAATTATATTAGCTAACTTAGTAATTTAGTTTGGTTGTAGCACTCAGGGAGAGAGTATTTGCCCCTCTTAACCTAGATTGTGTTGCCAAGGCCCTATTTATATATGGTCCATGAATCTGTAGTGATCTTTTAGTATTGCTACTTTTTCATAACAGGCAAAATATTCTTGTACTTATCTAACTCGACACTTCTGCTTACTTCTGCTTAACTCCTCTTCCACTAAAGTTTAATACGAGAACTGCTCAGAATTAAATCCGTAAGAAGGGTCTTTCACCCCCTAGTGTGGTAAATGATTGTACCTTGTGTATGCAGTCACTATTTCAAGGAAGTGTAAAGCTGTCCTGGAAAAATGTTATAAATTTTGTATAGTCTCAGTTCATTTTCAGCATCTTTGCTATCATTTGATACCATAATTAACAGCAATCATACCAGAATAATCTCAAACCCTGAAACTCCCTACTTTTTACAAAGGCTAAAAAAATATACTTGTGCCATCATTGCCACAAATATAAAACAATATTGATGGGAGTCAGTTTTTTTCAACAAAAAGCTTAATGCTATGTCAGTTGTTGCCTACTTACCAGCATCTTTAGTCTGCTATTTCTCACCTCAGAGTAGTATTCCTAAAATATTACAAACATACAGTAATTTGTAATCTGCAAAAATATAACTTCAAAAAGTACCCTCTGTCTCAGATATATTGGAAAATGCATTACAGTATTTTTAAGAACAGTGACTTGTATATTTAACTAGAATAATTTGATTCAGTACAGTAGTAAAAACAAATTTTCCCCAGCAAAACTCATTCATGATTATGATGAAGAATTTACTGGAGGGCTCACAATGTTCTTTTAAACTGTATTTAATACTGAATAATAAAAGTTTAACCAATGTTTCACAATTTACCTTCCATACCCTCCATAAAAAGTTTTCTAAAATTAATTAACAAAAGGGGATTTAAAGTAAATGCCTTACTCTGTATAATCACTGCATTAAACAGCCATTTTAGATCTTGATCAAGTCAATTGTCATGCTTCAATATAACTGGAAACTATTTTTTTGAAAATGTTTTTCATTTTTCTTAAAACCTCAGATTATTAGCATAATTACTAATCTTTTAAGTATAATGTGACAAAATAACAGTATAAATGGACTATGGCAATGGTTTACTAAATAACCAGAAAAACACAACTTTGGTACTTCCAGTTTTAGTACCCTTTGCCCAACAATAGAAACCACGTCTGTAAATGTGGTAGAATAAAGATAGATGATTACATACAATTTCTCGCTATTGGGTAACAGATTAAGATAACTCCTCTCTCTCTCTCTCTCTCTCTTCCCCCCCCCCCAAAAAAAAAATAAAATAAAATAAAAAAGCAAATAGCCTGTTGCAATTAGCTACTGTGATAGAACGTTGAGTATTCATTGCTTTTCAAAATGAAATTTAAAAATACTGTAAAATTCTAAAAACAGGTCTAAAATATAACATTCATAAGTATCATATGAAATTTTAAAACATTACTTCTGTTTAACTTCTAAAAGTTGTGGGTAATTTTCAACAATATTAAGAAGAATTCCATCGATGTATGCACGAAGGTGTTGATTGGCCTCTTGAGCATCTTTCAAAGATTTCTTGAGCTGTTGAAGAAAGATTTAGGATTAAGCCTGAATGAAGAAATGAAAAACTCAAAATATGAAAGAATACCTGTACTACTTAATAAAATATTGAACATTAACTGCATTCATAGGTATGCACCTTCAAAATCTTGCAAATAATTGATGGTATTACAGTAATATATAAGGGCTTCTGAAGAAGTAAGTTTCAATGCTTTATTTGGTAATCAATATGCACATTAGTAAAATAACTCAAAAAAAGGCCTACAACTGTGTAAAAAAAAAACATGCAACAATAGTACACTAAACAAAACTTACAAACTGTAACACATACATTGTACTATATAATATTTGTGCCTTAGCACTATTCAAAATTAAATTTAAATAATAATGTTACTCTACACGATATACAAAAGCATCCTTACCGTGATGAGGCTGCATGACTTTTATAATCCCGATATAAATATCACAATAAGAGGGGGAGGACTATAAAAAAAAAAAAAAAACAGCTACAGTATTGGCCACTATCATCAACTAAAATCATTCTGGTGACAGCAACTTATAGGATTTCCATGGGGCTTTTCATGAGTACACTGGCAAAGGGATTCCTCTGAAGTGAATATTAATAAATTTTCTATGTATTTATTTAATTTTTGGGTGTGTAGTTACAGGGCAGTAATTAAACAAATCCAAACCAAATCAGTTTGAAGTCATGTCACATATTCACTTGGTCAGAAACAAAGTCAAATACTATCAATAATATTGAGCAATGATACCAAGAGTAATACATTAAAAGCAATTAATGGTAATATGCCGTTACGTACTTTAAAGCCATACATTCATTAAAAATCACATCAGTTTTGTTTTTGGTGATATATTGAATGCCAGATTATATTCCTAAATTTATAATTATGTACTAGATCCCATCCTACACAGACTATAAAGTGAACAGTCAACAGTCATTTCACAAATTAATGTCTTGTACAATGGAATCCTGAGCTTTTACACAACCATGACTGTCAGGGTAATTAATTTTATTCTTCCGTAAGTGTTACAGGTTTTTTCTATGGAATGAAATCTTAATATGAAAATAGCCACACAGCTTAGTACACAAGTGGAAAAGTAAACATGTTATTGTTAGAAAGCATAACTGCAAATGAAAAAGAACAAAAGTTAAAAACCATACATCAAAGCTCAAAGCAACTACTGTAGCAAGAACTAAACAGACACCACTGAACTACCTGGTAAATGTGGAAGATTTATGTGCTGTAACATTATATGGCAGCTGTACTTGATTTATATGGCAGCTGTACTTGCTTTGTAACATTTTGTGTAATTCCAATATCATTCCTATTAACTGAATTTTAAATGCAAATGACCTTAGTCACAAATCTTATCAGGGAAAGTTCAATGATGTCTAATTAGTGAGGAACATTAAATTTAAAAGGTTAGCCTTCACAGTTAACCATGCAATAGCATGCAGACTAAATTGTTTTGTTACTGTATGAAACTTGTAATATTGAATGGTACAACTGATGGTATATTATGAAAGTACACATTAGTAAAATTATCATTTCAACCTCATACTGGTACTTTTACACAGTCCACAATAAATAATGTTAATATATATCTAAGCAAAAACTTAACTAAATAAAAGAGGATTTTTTATGATATGAAGGGTTTAATCATGCATCAGCAAATAAACACAACTAGGAATAAGTCCATTTATGCATCCTTCATCAAAAGCAGTAAAGAAATCATTCTCTACCAGAGAATCATGCCATTGTTCATAATGAACATTACAATACCTTTTCGACTGTGTCACTGCCATAGAGTGCACCCTACGAGAAAAAACAGAAGTGTGCTTGAAATAAGTGTGCTCTTTTGAATGCTACTCAGCACTTCAGTAAAAGAAAATTAACTAAATACAAAGCATTTCAAAGATTAGCTCTCAAAAGCTAACTGGTCTAATGAGTATAGGAGCAAGTAACTTCAGAAAGTAAAACCTAAATGCTTGAGAAGCAATCTTACAAAGTGAGAAGAAATGACGTCAGAATCACATTCTTCAAGAATATACAATACATATTAAACCTTAACACCAACATTGACAGGAAAAAGTAATTTATGCCATTTATCCTTGAACATTAATTTAAGAATTCTTTCAAGTGCCTTAATCATCCTGAGTGTTCTCTTACACTATTTAAACTGAATTTGAAACTCTAAGCACAATCCAGTAAGCACATATACGTACATTATTTTGCATTAACAAATGTTCACAAGGTCACATACTTTCCTGTACGTATTAGGATTTGCTAAGGTGGTAATGTCTTTATGATCAAAAAAGAAAAATACATTAGAAGATTTATTTTTTTCAATGGTAAATGATGAAGGCTGCATATTTAATAGTATAAAAGCCAACACAGTGTATAAAAAGAAGGTAAGAAAATAACCTAAACTATTCTGAGGGAAAAATTTATAAATACAACTCATTGCCTAAATAGAACCTATTACTTTAGTACTTCAATGGATACACTTCAAATTGACAGAGGGAGACCTCAAACCCACTCAATGTGGGACCACCTTGACATAGCGAGGGGACTCTTGAACCCCAGGAACTAGTTCCCGGGTTTGAGTCCAAGAGTCTCGTAATTTTTGTATATGTATTTGGGGTAAGTTTTGTGGAATTTTCCACTTAATTTTGTGGAATTTTCATTATGTAAAATCTATTGAACCTGACAAATAGGAAAAGATACTGTAGCTAGGAATGGGTTTATATCCGAAGCTCAATATAGTGGGAACTGTGGTGGGACCATCAACTCTCCGATAATGTTTGGACGTAAGAGTTATCAGGCGTAACTATTCTGCAGGACTGGACCACGGTTTGCCCATAATGTGATTAGGGTGGGATTGATTGTATTCTTGTAATACTTTGTCCTATCAAGTGGGTTTGGCTTACACTTGGGCCACTATAATCATGTGCCATCCCCCGTGGGGTAGGGATGCTGATCTTGTTAGACATTAAAAATGATTACAAAGATCAAGGGCCCACTTAAGCTTCAGGTAGGGGAGAGGCTATTTGATAAAGATCTATGTGACGTAACAGAAGAAGAAGAAATTCTAGAAATGAGCCCCACTTTGGTTTGGAGAGTTAAAAAACAGCTATTGCCAACATGATCATTTTAACCTTTGTAGACTGAAGTACGTTCTCATGTCATATTTGAAAATGAAAGGGTACAAGTAAGTCCTTTTCAGCAAAGACCAATGCAATGCAGTTCTATTGTTTTAAGTTTCCTCACTCATAAAAAAACTAAAAATTCTAAAATTTATATAAATTAATCTGGTGTTCATGATGGTGATGAATGTAATAGAATATCAAAATGTGTGAATTGTTAACTGAAACATAAATCTAATAAAAATTGTGAAATTACAAATTTGAACTGTCTGCACTAAATGAAGCCAATGCAGAGCATATATATGTACATATTGGTTTTGCAAAAAGAAAATTAGGACAACAACCGAGGAGCTATGCTCAAGTTCTTAAGCCACTACCCATATCTACCACTAGGGTTGCAGTGGCAGCACCCTACAATGTAGCATGTGCATCAACCCCTGTGGTAGTGGCCCAGTCATCTGGGTTAGATGCTTAGCCTGATGAGGCTAGAGCAAAGCCTCCAAAGAGGGTAAGATGGCACTCAACCCAACCACCTTGGAATTGGCTCAGGCTGCATCTCTGTCTGATTTAATGGTGACTCAGAAGCAAAGGCACCAAAAGAGATGTTCCCCCTCATCCTCTCCTCCATCAAATCCAATTAAACTTTTATCACTTAGTTGCAGATATGAAGTACTTAGCTCAATGCAAGAACTCCAGCTGGAATTCAAACAATTTGATAAAAAAAAAGGGAAACAAAATGGCACTAGTAAATTAACAGGTAATAAACCAACCTGTCAAGACCAGTCCTTTCCAAATCATCACTTGATAATGCTCATAAACAGAAGAGAGTAAACGAAAAGGCTCCATCCAAAGGTCCTTCCATCCACCAAGCCCAAAAAATAGTTTTCATGTCAATACTATAATGGAACTGTAAAGGTCTCAGGGCTCACAGCGAAGAGCTGAAGGTACTGCTCCTTGACCATAACCTAGGTAGTGTGTTTCTCCAGGAAACTAAGCTTGGAAACTATATAACCCTGGATTAAATTACAGCATATATACCCCTTGCTATCAATTCTCATCTCCAAGCAGTAGCAGTAATTTTCATTTTAGACAAGCAAATTACAGTCTGCTCCATCTACCTTTCTCCTGATTTTGATTTCACTTAAAAACGATATTCATTTACTGATCAATCAGCTTCCTACTCTGTTCCTCCTTCTTGGAGATTTTAATGGTCACAACCCCATTTGGAGTGGGAACATGGCAGATGCAAATGGTAGGATGTTGGAGGGTTTTATGGATGGTCATATCACTCTACTTAATAATGGAGCCATGAATGATACATCATGGCTACATTATATTCTCCAATACCTACTTGGCTATTTTTCTGAGCATTTGCTCATATGGTGGTTACACCAATTATAAATGGTCAGTTAATGAATATCCAAATGGGAGTGACCACTTCCAAATTCATATAAAACTGGTCGAGTCAACCATGTGAGTCACTTTCTAAATGGAAGGTAGACCAAGCAGACTGGAAAAAATTTAGTGAGTCTGCCCTTAAGAAGAGAGAAGAATGTCAAATCATTTCCATCCATTTCAGAGGCATATAATTATTTTAATGACACTCATCAACAGTGCAATTGCCTCTATTCCAACAATGAAAGGAAACCCTCTAGACCAGCAGTTCCTTGGTGGAACTAAAGCTGCAGTAGTATGAGAAAGATCACTAGAAAATGTTATAAAAAGTACAAGAGAAGTGGAACCGGACAAGCCAAAGTTATTTACAAACATACTGTGGCCAAGCAAAATAAATACTTTAAAAAAGCAAAAGGAGAGTCGTGAATGTACTACATAAATGGCATTAGCTCAAAAACACCATCCAAAATGATTTGGAAGAAGATTAAAAAAACTAAATGGCAAGTTTGTCCCTGAACCTCTGCCTACCCTCAAGATAAATGGTGACCTAGTTACCCAGAAAAATTATAACATTTCTCAAGAATATCGAATAGTGAGAACTATCCTAAAGAATTCCAAGACAGAAATTACCATATTTCTCTTGATTCAAGTGAAAATAATTTTGAAACAAATAATGCAAAATTCACACAGCAGGAACTTAAGATGCCAAACCATCAGCCCCTGGTGAAGACAACATACTTTATGAAATGCTAAAACATTTCCCATAAAAGTCAAAGAAATAACTTCTAGATATAATAAATGAAATCTGGGAAACTGGTATTATATTCCCTAAGAGCTGGAAATTATTATTAATCATCCTTATGAAGAAACCAAACAAGGATCCTTCTTTACCCAGCAACTACAGACCAATAGCTCTCACTAGTTGTGTTTGTAAGCTGGTGGAAAAGATGATTAACACCAGACTTGTATGGCACTTAGAAACAAACTAAAGGCAGTCCCTGGCTTACGACGTTCCTTAGTTACAACGCTTATCAATATGTTCCAGGGTTACAGCACTTACAACGCCAATCTGGCAGAAGAAATATGTCCCCAAAAATGCAAAATAATCAATGTTTGAAGGTTTTTTTGATGAAAGAATGCATTTTACAAGTTTTTAATGCACTCAAAGCAATAAAAGTAAGGTTTTGTTAGGATTTTTGATGATGTTCCGGCTTACGACGACTTTTGGCTTACGCCGCGTCTCAAGAACGGAACCCCCGTCGTAACCTGGGGACTGCCAGTAATTGCTTTCTCCATTTCAGTTTGGCTTTAGGAAAACTAGATCTACTTCAGATCACCTTGCTCAGGCTCTCAAACCAAATACAACATGGTTTTGCTAAACAGAGACAAAGAATAAAAATTTTCTTGGAAAAGGCATGACACCACATGGCACTTTGGTATCATAAAAAAATTGTTTGAGATGAGCATTAAAGGAAAAATGATCAGATATGTAAATTCGTTTTTATCAGAAAGATATAAAGGTAAGAATTGAAAATCATGTATCGCGACATTTCTTACAAGCGGGAGTTCCTCAGGGTCGTGTCCATAGTGTCACCCTCTTGGCTATTGCCATTGATGTACGTATTAGAAAATATACCATCACCAGTATAAGGCTCTATTTGTAGATGATTTGGCTCTGTATTGCACAGGATATGATGCACTTTCTACTAGCAGGTTCATGCAAACAGCCACTGATAAAGTATGCAAGTGGGCTAATAAGCAAGGATTTTGATTTTCCCAATCAAAAACTGTCGCTGTTCTGTTCTGCAGCCGCTGAACTAAGGAAACCATACCAACTCTTACTTAAATGGAACTATTTTACCTTACTCCACTGAAATAATATTTGTAGGAATGGTCTTTGATGAAAAGCTCACTTGGAATAATCATATTGACCAGTTAACCCTTACTGGATGGGTAAATATATTGACATGCAGCTCCTCAGGCCAGGTAGACTTTGAGGTCGGGCAGTTTACGAAAAAGAGAGGAACATATGCAAATGTACATGGTGAAAGAAAAATTTTTTTTTTTACAAAATTTCCCCTACCTTCCACAAATTCTTGTCATATTTGTTGAAAAATATTTACGTTAACTTACCAAGAACGAATATTCAGTAATTTTTTTTTTTACTTTTATGTTTTTTCTAATATACTTCTTTGCAGTTTTCTTTGTAAAATTACATTTACAACCGACATACTATCATAATAGACAAGAACAAAAAAATAACAGAAACCCCTTGGTATATTTACGAGCAAATATATACTAAAAGAAGTCGTGAGAGAGACACAAAACATTCCCCCTTCAAGTCACAAGCACTACTGAAGTCCTGAGACGCCCACACTGTGATCTTAGTCAGTATAAAAGTTGCCATAAGTGAATTTATGGTTATAAAAGTATTGGCACCACTTTCCTGCCCAATTCTTTCCAAATCAATGGCATCTAATATTGTTTAACTACAGGATCAATCCGTCCGCCACCCCAAACCTGTTATTACTACCGAGGATCAAGACGTCTATTAGGGGTTAAAAGTGAAAATGAAGAGATCACTATATATTTTAAAATTAGTATCTAATTTTAACGGGGTACTGATAAAAATCACTGTTACGGCTTTATAATACAGCATGTTTTTCCAAATTAGACCACGACTGCCAAGTATATTCATCTACTTCAAAGACTAAACTTAAGGAATTTGACATTGTGCATAATATGGGGCTAAGGATCTGCACTGGGCTTTTAGAACTTCACCCATTGAAAGTATCTATGTAGTAAACTCCCATCAGCTACCACTGGACCTAATGAGGCATGAGGTAGGTCTAAGATACACCATGCAGCAGAAAAGCACAAGGGAAAATCCTTCTTTTGAGATGTTGAATAGTATGATTCAAGTCTTTTTAGATTTAGTAGATCTTCAACACCATTTCAAATCAGACCAGCTAGGTGAACTGGAGGATGAAAATATAAAAATACAGACATCCTGCTATCCCTCCTTTGTTTATTCTAGCAATAGATTTATGCACTAAAAAGATAGAAAAGAAAGGTCGTCAGGAAGTAGTAGTCAGAAATAAGTTTTTGGAGCATGAATAGAGGCGTATAAATGTTATGAAAATCTATACTGATGGATCAAAATCTGAAGATGGAGTGGGCTGTGCATTGATGTGAGGGGGGAATCATTATATAATATATATATATATATATATATATATATATATATATATATTATATAATATATATATATATATATATATATATATATATATATATAAATTTTACCAGACTCCTCATTCATATTCATTGCTGAAGCAACAGCCATAGATAATGTTTTAAATCTTGTATCTGATAAGAAATTTAAATCCACAGTATATAGTGACTCAAAGTGTGTTTTAGAAGCTGTAAAGAAGCTTTTTTAACTTAGTTTTTGCCACAAATCACTTTTGTTGGCTTCTCAAGCACACTGGTACCTATAGAAGGGAACAAACTGGCTGGAAAAATACTAGAAATAATAGAAAAATAAGTACTACTATAATGAATTTTGGAGTTTGGGTTTTAATCGTAACAGAAGATTCGAGATCATCCTAACACTGCTTAAGATTGGCCATACCCGCTTCATCCACAGTTATATTTTAGAGGGAGCCAGTGCCCCACTTTGAGCACATGCTGGTGCACTGTCTTAGATTTAATCGCCTTAGAGTAAGATACTTAATAGCTGGGGAGACTATATTAGAAATTTTAAATGAGTATGTTGTGGTAGATAACCTTATGGGTAATCTGGAAGAATCTGGTTATTTTAATGAGATATGATTTTAGTACAGTAATACCTCGACATACGAGTGTCCCAACATACAAGAAATTTGAGATACGAGGAAAGTTTTGAGCAAATTTTTGCCCCGAGATAAGAGACAAATTTGAGATACGAGAATATGTTGCCCCCGAGATAAGAGACAAATTTGAGATACGAGAATATGAGACGGTTCCTGATGCAGCCGCTAGGTGGCCGAGTATGTACAGTAAGCTAATTTCATTTAATTTAAGTTTAAGTTATGTTACGTAGTGTTACAAAAGTGTAGCGTACCGAACGTGTTGCCGTCAAGTCTCTCTCCTCCCCTTTCTCTCTCCCTCCTCCTCCGCACACCTCCGCTACCGTCTGTTTCGAAGGTAAGAACTCCATAATAATGTCACATTTTATTGCAGATCATAACCAGTACATAGGTATCTGTTATTTTGTGGGTGTAGTTTGTGAATTAGAACAATTAAAAACATGTTTTTTCACTGTAATATACTGCTTTTAGGTGTTTTTTCAGAGGGTGGGAACGGATTAATTTTTTTTAGTTATTTTATATGGGAAAAATTGATCCGAGATACGAGCGAATTGACATACGAGCTCGGGTCCCGGAACGCGTTAAGCTCGTAATTTAAGTATTACTGTATATTAAATAAAGATTTTAGTCATTTATTTTAAAAAGTATATATTATTAAATATATAAGTTTCATCATTTATATTTTTGGCTTTATCTATTATCATTCTTCATTTTTTACATTCACATTTTAACACTTTTCATTCACATATTCATAATCAATCATATTAATGGGTTCCGGTGCTTGGTCTTCCCTCAAGGCCTAAATTTCATAATCAATCAATCAACAATTCCTCAAAGGGAGTATAAATCTTGCTTTCCCCTGTGAGTGATATCAGTTGTTTGAGCCAAATAATTAGAGTTTGTTTAACAAAACAAAATACTCTTTACAGATTACATAATCGCTCAGTGGATAAATAAATCCCAAAGATATCTAAAATGAGACATACGTGAGGAATATATTGTATGATACAGTACCAGGACTGGTCATATCAACTTGCATAAGGATGTAAAGAGACATCAGGGCATAGATTGCTACATTACCATCAATTACACTGATAGTAAGCAGAGGTTAGGAAATTTTAAGATGACAGTCAGTTTACTATAAAAAGTGAGGCCATATCTTTGATACCTACCTACTGTAGGCTGTAAATATTCACCAAATGACCATGATAATTAGTGTGAATGAACACATCTCAGTCTCTACTAAAGCCTACTCAAGGCCATAAGAATGCAGCAAGCACTGTTACTGTGATGAGTAATGCGAATCTCTTTTTAAGTTGAAAATAATGTGGGCCAAGCTAGCCTACCGACTGCCACCAGTTACAGCAGTTCATTTGGGAAATTCAGCAACCTCCTAAGACCAAGAAAGGCAGACTCAAAGGTAATATTTGGTTGTACAGTAATTTAAATAAACTGGCCATAACCTCAGTGGAAGCGCCTCAGTGGCGTGATCAGTATGGTCTTGGCCTGCCACCTCGGTGGCCGCAAGTTCGATTCTTGGGCATTCCATTGAGGTGTGAGAGATGTGCATTTCCGGTGATAGAAATTCACTCTTGACGTGGTTCAGAAGTCGCGTAAAGCTGTTAGTCTTGTTGCTGAATAACCACTGGTTCCATGCAATGTAAAAACACCATACAAAGAAAGAAACAATCTCTGTGGGATTTTTTGTAATTTAGGAGACTGCTGCCATATGGGCCTTCATGAGAATTTTCTTTTTTTATGTAAATGATATTTACCAGCTGTAGACTGTGTAAAAGTATTGTTGAGTGCAGGGATGCATTCAGAAATATCTGACAAGTCATTCTGGACAGCCTACAAGTGAGCAGATGGAAGATGTCCAGGTTTGGTAAGAATGCACTGACAAATGGAATCCATGATAAAAGGGCAGATGCACACCACATGCTCTAAAAAGAAACAACGGGTAAAGAAAGCAACCGCCTTGGGAAGGAGAGTGCCAACACGACTATTCTCCAAGGCGGTCACAGAAAAACTGATATGTCACGAGGTCCCCATCTTGGTCGATTACCAGCATCCACCTCGTATATGCATGGGTTGCCACATGCCACAAATTCCTTGCTTTACAATCTTCGATTGTTTTTAACCAGTTTCCAGCTGGCACTAGAAGTTTATCCTATTGTTAAAACCTCCGGTTTGTAAGTTATGAAAAATGCAAATGCAAATAGAGTAAAAATTTGCCATTTTTTAATTTCTCCTCAAATTGAATACCTAAAGGATTATCAACTAGTAGAGCACAGATCCAGAAAATAAGTGAATTGTTCCCATATACCAAAGGTTTTCCTGACAACACACAACTGCAGAAGGCAAGAGAGGTTCTTCAGCCTCTAGGGCTGGTTTTGTCACCTCGAAGTCGACAACTGATTCAGGAATATATTTTTCCAGCTGAAGAGGTATAAGGACAATTGAACTGTCACAGAATGTGAGCTTTCAGAGAATAGGTAAGCTGTACAACCCCTAGGTCCACTGCTCTTCTCTCACTGAGGCCAAGTCTTGAATAGGAGGTCCCCTTGGACTGGCATAATTTAGACCTTAAGAATTCATTCTTGCCAACAGGACTTCATTGAAAGTTCATGAAATCAAAACTTTACTCTAACTGAACTCTGTATTTGGGAATTTGTAATGTTGCAGGAATTTGTAACATTGCCATTCCTAGAGCTAGTACAAGACTTTGGTCCAGCATGTGACAAGGATCAACTGGTACCGAAACTGTCCCTGCGCGTGTTTCAAACTGGGATCACCAGTCTTAAGAGACATGCCTCTCAGATATACGTACCAAGGTATTCATTTGCAGGATGAGGTTGAGTAAACACTGTAGAAGGAAAGATAACTGACAGTAATTCAGACAGCCAAGTGACTACATATGCTGGAATATTTTCCAAGTTCTTCATATTGGCAGTTATCCGATTCACATGGATTGAATCATGAAAATTCCTACCTTATAAAGGAAATAAAATTTTTTACAGAATATTGAAGGAAACTACATCATCTCTCCAAGTGACAGTATTAAAAGGAAATAATTACGGCAAACAAAAAGTGTTATGCTGATCAGATGTAGCATCCTAAGTAGAAGAAACAGCTGTAGAAGCAAAAGTCTGCAGTGCAGGTGTATGTTTGTGAGAAGTGAAGGTTTCCTTCTATGAATCAACTGGATTCTTTCCTGGGTAAGATTAAGATGAACTTGGGTGAGGGGTAGCAGGACACTGAACTGATGCCTTTAAATTTTTGTTTGAGTGACCTGCTATTTTCATTCCTCTTGATTTCATGAAGGAGCTTATTGTACAGTCTTGGAACTTCAAAGAGCATCTGGTCTCAAATAACTTGAGACCCTCTGTAGCCAATCTTGTGCTCACACCTATTGACTGTATTTATCTGCTCTGCATTTGTATTGATCTGCATTGACTTAACTCGCCAAATTTCAGTGCATTTCACATATGTGAAAAGCAAAATGTTACACATTAGTACAGTATCTTTTACTTCAACATTTCGAACAGATTTCATGCTCTTCATCTTCGAGCATGACAAAATTCTGCTCTGGTCAAAATATCTTCTGCCGATATGATTGTGTCCAGACAAAATATCTCAAGAAAATTAGGAAGAATTTCCAATTTCATTTTAATCAGGATGAGGATTAATGAATAGCATACAGTAGTACAGCACCATTGCAGAAAAGGAAAGTTCTGGTTGCAATTTTATTATTCTACCATAAGCATCTAACAGATGATGCATTAAACTTTAGTAGGAATTTTGTGAAAATGATAACTTGACTGGTAAGAAAGAAAGCTCTACATCAACAATGGAGTAGAAGCAAAACGAAAAAAATAAATTTAGAACTGAGAAGAAAAGATTTAGTTATTAATGACCATATATACTGCTAGAGTTTTGGGTGGTTTCTCACCAAGATCTCCCATTTGAAGTACTATGAAGTAATGGGCTCTAATAATGCACTGTTTATATTCCTATATGAACTTAAAAAAAAAGCTATTATGGTAGCTGGTCCCTGTTATGCTAATTAGTGTCAAGTAAAGAAAAGGGAAAAAAGTATTAATAAAGGAAAAAGACACCAACAAATAAAAGTTTAATAATGCTAAGAACAAAAATGGGATAAAAATGTCAATCAAGTCTTCATCCTACTGCATGTAAATGTAACTCGGTAAGAGTACAGTAGAAAATGTTCTTGGGATCAGATCATAATAAAAACTCAGTCTTGATTAATTCTTTAAGTCTTAAGTCCATTTTTCCTCCTTAAAAGTTCTGTACAGTATGCATAACCTAGTATAACAAAGTGACTCGTCTGATATGGTACAAATTGCTTGACAACCATAACAGATATTACTATGTGACGTACGGTTATAGTAGCTCCCAAATCTTTTTATACACAAACAGAACCATGCCAAACAATCTCTCAATCATGATTCTGAGCAAAACAAAACACAAATTATAAACATTTGATGTAAAAAATTCATATAACAGACTAACCTCTTCACTGCTCATGGCCTCAAATTCTGCTGCAAGGGAGTTGTTATTTGTAGCAGTAACAAGCACACGACCTTCCTCTAATCGAGAATGCAACAACTGTGCTTGAAGATCTTCAACTTGTTCAACCAAGTCTGAAATATAATTGTCTTGTAAATAGTGCATTGTAAACTTGTATGTTACACAGCTCTCATTGGGAAATAAACCTCACATTAGAAATTGCCATTTCAGTATTGTAATATACAAATTGCTTTTATTACAGCCATGAACTTGAAAGAAGGATGCTCTCTATAGTATTCTAGTCATGATTGATATATACGTACCATTAAAATGACAGCCCATCATATTGGCTAGATTTAATAATACCTTGAAAATTATTAAGATAATATAGTACTCACTTTTATTCTCTTCTCTTAACTGTTTAATAGTTGCTTGAAGTTCAGCAGACTGTGTATTCTGAGGATCAATACTTGGGGAGCGCTTCCGAGCATTTTCTTCTGCGGTTCTTAGCCGTTCAATTTCACAACGCAATTCTTCTATAACCTAAGAGAGATTACACTAATGCTGTTATCATTCTTCAAATAGTTTTTTCTCATTACATTGACATTAGCAGTCTGCATTTTTCATTTCCAGTGAAAGGCAGGCTTGACAGTCAAGATGTTCCATAATGTATCAATACAATTGTAATAATAATGAAATCAGAAAGTTGTATTCACATTTAGTGTATAGAAGTGAAGCCCTGCACCTTTATTAGAAACAATCCTTGTTATGATTGAAGGTCCACAGTAATATTCAGAAATGGATTTTGATTATTTATACCTACACTACAAAAGCTTTCAAACCCTGTGCTGGGTTCATCTTTACTCTAAGTAAAAATTTATGTACATAAAGTGAATAGGTGAACTCTGTTTGAATTCTGTTTTGAGGGCTGTAAAAGTGGATGATCACGACATTCTTATTTTCCAACGGGCCAGACAGCAGGTAAAAATGATCAATTGCCCAACTAGGTGACTGTGTCTCTTCTGTTTTTGTTTCTGGCGGCCAATCTGCTATTTCTTCTCACCAGTAGTTGTGGTGCTTATGCGTGCATTCTGTCATCTGCTTTCAATGTTTCTGGTTCAAATGGGCTGTATGATATCTGTAACGGGAGAGGAGATGCAAAGGCAGCATCAGATGAAGGAAAAACAGAGCCTGTCCTAACAATGAAATTTTACACAAAGTTCTTTACAATATCAAAATTAACAATCAGGTCCTTGTTAACAAACTAGTTATTTTCTTTGAAAGAATCCCCTATGTTTATGGTGAAGGAAGTGGGAGAGGACTAGATACATGTCTAGGGGAACATAAATGGGCCTTCTCTTTGCATGCACAAAACAATGCCATAGTAACAGACGCTTTTGATAACTACCATAGACCACACTGGAATGGGGTAAATATTAGTACATGTGTATATAAAAGTGGCAAATATTAGTACGTGTGTGTATAAGAGTAACAATGTAAACACAAGACGATTAGTTAAGGGTGGTGCCATAAACATAGGGGGATTCTTTCAGAGGAAATAAGTAGTTTGTTAACGAGGACCGTATTGTTCATTTTTATATTGTAAAGGACTTTGCAAAAAATTTCAATGATAGGACAGGCTCTGTTTTACCTTCATCCGATAGGCCGTTGCCTCTCCTCTCCCCTTACAGATATCATACAACCTATATGAACCCGATGGATGATGGAATGCATGCACAAGCACAACTATCGGGGAGAAGATCTAGCAGATTGGCCTCCAGAAGCAAACAGAAGAGATGCAGTCACCTAGTTGGGCAATTGATCAGGCTGTTGGAGAAATATAAACGTCGCAGTCACCCACTGCTCCAACCCTCAAAACAGAGTTCACCTATTCACTTTTCACACACACGTTTTTAATTAGACTGAAGATGAACCCAGCACAGGGTTCGAAAGCTTTTGTAGTGCTTGTATAAATAATCACAATCCATTACCACTGAATATTATTGTGGACCTTCATATCATAATCAGTTTCGTCCTTGTTATATTAAAAAATGAACAACCAAGACTTGCTGAGATGTCAATTAACACCATAAATTTCTGTCAATATTTCAGTAAAAGCACATACACCATAAATTTCTGTAAATATTTCTGTAAAAGCACATACTGACTGGATACCAGCTACCAACTAGATACCAGCTACAAGCTGAATTTTACAGCTTTCCTTTCTTTGAATAGACTTGGCTTAAAAGCACTCCAGAATGCTTTACTCTCTCAGCTTCATTAATTTCTTACATGGACACAATTTCCTACAAGTGCCACGTACCATACTCACTCTCATCTCATCTTACATAATTTCTTAAATAGTACATATGGTTTGTCTTTTAAATTGTACATACAAGTGGTTTGCCATTTTCCTATGCCATGTACTGACCACTCCCCCATAAAAAAAAAAAAAAAAACTTAAAATATACATTTTATTGAGGGAGTTACATTGTGAGTGCTGCAAGTGAAATGAATGCATTGCAGTTTGCCACTGATAACTCAGAAAGTACATAATCCAACATCAAGCCATTTTTCTCCAAAATAAGGTGAAGGGGCTGTAGGTACCTTAAATTGGTGGTTTGGATTAATTTAAAAGCAATGCTTCTAGCTTATTGACCCCCCTCGAAGTGGGACTCTCTCAGCATTCTGTCTGGTTAGCCCATAATGTGATTAGGGTGAGAATGATTGTATTCTTGGAATACTTTGTCCTATCAAGCAGATTACGCTTACACTTGGGTCACTCTATCATGTTGCGTCATCCCCCATAGGGTAGGGTACAGACGCGGACATTTGGGACTCCGTTTCTCACGTGTGCCATTGGTGGAAGAATAAACTCCATGAAAGGCTGATATATTTTTAAGGTTTTGAGATTATTCTTACTCCTCTCAAATCTTTATGCCTAGCAGTTTCGAGTACCCCTGGGCCCTATGATGGTGCACCCACCATGGAGATTCAGAATTCTCCAAATGTTGACGACTTCCACAAAAATAAATTGATAAAAGGCAGTAATAACAAATCTCCTGATCCCCCTCCTGACTTCCCCTCCCCTGGACCCTCTAGCCTTGCTTCATTGATGATGACTTCAAGCAAAGACACAGACTTCTCTAAGAAATCTTCATCCAAAGTTAAATCCTCAACACAGCCAGGTTATGTGAAAAATTTGAGAATGCTCCATATCGAAGACTTACCAGTCAGTTGCGATTATGAAATGATCTTGACAGCTTTGAAATTATTTGGAGCTGTCGCAGAAATCAGGATGATCTTTATGCACCTCAGTGGCGTGATCGGTATGGTATTGGCCTGCCATCTTGGCTGTAAGTTCGATTCTCGGGCATTCCATTGAGGTGTGAGAGATGAGTATTTCAGGTGATAGAAGTTCACTCTCGATGTTGTTCGGGAGTCACATAAAGCCGTTGGTCCTGTTGCTGAATAACCACTGGTTCCATGCAACGTAAAACCACCATACAAACAAAGGATGAACTTCATTGATAGTGAATCTAAATGGGAAGCTAGGGTTACTTTTAGTAGCCATAATGAGGTTCTAAAGTCTAGTACATAGTATGATAAGTGCCATACAAATCGGTCAAGCTACAGTACAAGGAACCTAAACAAAGTCCTCAAAGACTTTGACATTTATTTGCCATCTAAATGTGCTCAAGATAAACCAGACAGAGCAGAATGTAGAAGTAAGAACTCCTAAAACAACTATGTGGCTGGTAGCTTCAGCCAAGAAGGAAAATTATAACTAAGTGTACTACAGATTTTGAAGGTTTCTTCAGAAACAAGTTGGAGGAATAAAGAGCGGTGATATTTCTTGTCTTGCGAAGTCCACAACCCAAGCATATATGCTGACTTTGTTGGACATTAAAAATGATGAAATGATTAAAAAAAAACTGTGAAAATGCTAAAATTTGTATAGTAAATTGCTCTGGTGTCCATCATGATGATGAATGTAATAGAAAATCAAAATGTGTGAATTGTCAACTGTAACAAAATCCAATAACAAAAATTGTTTAATATAAAAATCTAAACTGTCTGCACTATATAAAACCAATGCAGAGCTTATATGTATTGGTTTTGCAAAAAGATAAAGAGCGCAAGCCTCCAAGGAGGATAAGATGGTGCTCAACCCAACCACCTTGGAATTGGCTCAGGCTGCATCTCTGTCTGATTTTATGGTGACAGAAGCAAAAGGACCAAAAGAGGAGACGTTCCCCCTTACCCTCTCCTTCATCAAATCCGATTAAACTTGCATCACTTGGTTATAGATATGAAGTACTAAGCTCAATGCAAAAACCCCAGCTTGAATTCAAACAATGATAAAAAAGAACAAAATGACACTAGTAAATTAACATAATAAAACAAACCTGTCATGAGCAGTCCTTTCCAAATCATCACTTGATAATGCTCATAAACAGAAGAGAATAAACGAGAAGGCTCCAACCAAAGGGGCCTTCCCTTTACAATGCAGAAAAAGAAAATCTTGAAAAAAGCCCCACTTTGGTTTGGAAAGTGAAAAAGACAGCTATTGCCAACATGATCATTTTAACCTTCGTAGACTAAGTACATTCTCATGTCATACTTGAAAATGAAAAGTGCAAGTACGTCCTTTCCAGACAAGACCAATGCATTGCTATCATTGTTTCAAATTTGGCCACTCATCAAAAAACTGCAAAGATGCTAAAATTTGTATAAATTGCTCTGGTGTTCATGATGATGATGATGAATGTAATAGAAATGCAAAATTTGTGAATTGTCAACTGGAACATAAATAAAAAAAAAATTGTGAAATATACAAATCTGAACTGTCTGCACTAAATAAAGCCAATGCAGAGCATATAAGTAGTAGTACTGGTTTTGCAAAAAGACAATTTGGACAACAACCTAGGAGCTATGCTCAAGTTCTTAAGCCACTACCCCTATCTACCACTAGGGGTGCAGTGGCAGCACCCTCCAATGTAGCAGGTGCATCAACCCCTGTGGTAGTGGCCCAGCCTAAGCTCAATGCAAGAACCCGAGCTTGAATTCAAACAATTTGATAAAAAAGGGAAACAAAATGGCACTAGTAAATTTAGAGATGATAAACCAAACCTGTCAAGACCAGTCCTTTCCAAATCATCACTTGATAATGCTTTAAATGAGAAGACTCCATCCAAAGGGCCTTCCACCAAGCCCAAAAAATAGTTTTCACGTCAATACTACGATGGAACTGTAGAGGTCTCGGAGCAAAGAGCTGAAGGTATGGCCATGACCATAACCTAGGCATTGTGCGTCTCCAGGAAACTAAGCTTGGAAGCACACAATATAATCCTGAATGAAATTACATCATATATAATACTCCACCACCAATAGGAGATAGAGCTAAGGGAGGTGCAGCAATTATTGCATATAAGTTGTTACAATACTCCTTGCTATCAATTAATACTCATCTTCAAGCTGTAGCAGTAACTTTCATTTTAGACAAGCAAATTACAGTCTGCTCCATCTACCTTCCTTCTGATTTGGATTTCACTTATAATGATATTTATTTCTTATCAATCAGCTTCCTACTCCATTCCTGCTCCTTGGAGATTTTAATGCTCACGACCCATTTGGGGTGGGAACATGGCAGATGCAAAGAGTAGGATGTTGGAGGGTATTATGGATGGTCATATCATCACTCTAATTAATAATAGAGCCATGACGCATCATATAATATCAACTCCAATACCTACTCGGCTATTAATCTGGGCATTTGCTTATCTAGTATTTATATTGTTTATGAATGGTCAGTTAATGAATATCCAACTGGGTGAACACTTCCCAATTCATATAAAATCGGTTAAGAATTAGCCATCTGATTCACCTCCTAAATGGAAGGTAGATTAAGCAACTGGAAGAAATTTAGTGAGTCTACTCTCATGGAAAACAATGTAAAATAATTTCCATCCATTTCAGAGGCATACAATTATTTTAATGACACTACCATCAACAGTGCAATTACCTCTATTCCAACAACGAAGGGAAAGCCCTTAAGACCAGCAGTTCCTTGGTGGAACAAAACCTGCAGTAGTATGAGAAAGATCACTAGAAAATGTTATAAAAAGTATAAGAGGAGTGAAACCGCATAAGCCAAAGTTATTTACCAATGTGCTGTGGCCAAGAAAAATTATTTTAAAAGGGCAAAAAGTGTGTCGTAGATGTACTATTTACATGGCATTAGCTCAAAAACACCATCGAAAATTATTTGGAATAATATAAAAAATCTAAATGGCAATTTTGCCCCTGAACCTCTGCTTACCCTTAAGATAAACTGTGACCTAATTACCCAACCAGAGGGTTTAAAAAAAATTAGAAGAACATCTTGAGAATATCGATTAGTGAGAACATTCTCGTGAATCTCAAGAAGACAGAAATTCCCAGATATCTATAAAGTGCTGAAACATCTCCCAAAAAGTCAGAGAAACTTTTTCTTGATATAAATGAAATTTGGGAAACTGGTATCATACCTAAGAGCTGGAAGTTATCATTAATCATCCTTATGAAGAAACCAATTTATTCCTTCTTTACTCAGGAACTACAGACCAATAGCTCTCACTAGTTGCATTTGTAAGCTGGTGGAAAAGATGATTAACATCAGACTTGTATGGCACTTAGAAACAAATAAATTGCTTTCTCAATTCCAGTTTGGCTTTAGGAAAACTAGATCTACTTTAGATCCCTTGTTCAGGCTCTCAAACCAAATACATGGTTTTGCTAAACAGAGACAACCAAAAATGTTCTTTGATTTGGGAAAGGTATATGACACCACATGGCACTTTGGTATCATAAAAAAAGTTTAAGTTGGTCATTAAAGGAAAAATGATCAGATATGTAAATTCGTTTTTATCAGAAAGAAATATTAAGGTAAGAATTGGAAATCATGTATTGCGACGTTTTTTACAGGGGAGTTCCTCAGGGTAGTGTCCTAGAGTCATCCTCTTTGTTATTAGCATTGATGATGTATTAGAAAATATACCATCACCAGTAAAAGGCTCTTTATTTGTAATGATCTGGCTCTGTATTGCACAGGATATGATGCACTTTCTACTAGCAAGTTCATGCAAACAGCCATCAACAAAGTAAGCAAGTGGGCTAATAAGAAAGGATTTTGATTTTCCCAAACAAAAACTGTCGCTGTTTAGTTATGCAGGCGACGAACTAAGGAAACCATTGTAACTCATACCTTATATGGAACTATTTTACTTTCCTCCACTGAAATAAAATTTTTAGCATTGGTCTTTGATAAAAAGCTCACTTGGAATAATCATACTGACCCGTTAAAAGTGAAAGTGAAGAGATCACTAAATATTTTAAAAGTACATTGTACTATCTAATTTTAAATGGGGTACTGATAAGAAATTGTTGTCAAGGCTTTACAATGCAGTATGTTTATCTAAATTAGACTACAGCTGCTTCATAGACTAAACTTAAGGAACTGGACATTGTGCATAATATGGGGCTAAGGATCTGCACTGGAGCTTTTAGAACTTAGCCCATTGAAAGTGTCTTCGTAGACTCCCATCTCAGCTACTACTGGACCTAAGGAGGCACGAGTTAGGTCTGAGATACACCATGCGGCTGAAAAGCAGAGGGGAGAATTCTTCTTTGGAGATCTTAAAACAGTGTGATTCAAGTCTTTTTAGATTTAGTAGATCTTCAACACCATTTCAAATCAGACAGCTGGATGAACTGGAGGATAAAAATATGGAAACCCAGAAGATCCTACGAGTTAAACATCCTGTTATCCCTCCTTGGTGTATTTCAGCAATAGATGTACAGTGAACCCCTATATTCGTGGGCTCCAGATTCGCAGACTCCTATTCGTGGATTTTTCTATGGAACATATACCCCCATATCCACGGTATTTTGCTATGAGAAATATCCACAAATTCCCGTTTTGTTTTTGTTTTTTTTTATCAATTTAATCGTAAATGCACTTTTTGTGATAAAACTATTAAAAAAAAAGGTATAAACATTTTTAGTGGATTTTTCTTGAGTTTCAACTAACAAAATAAGCAGTTTTAAGCATTTTTAAAGGGTTTTCAAGAATATGGGGGAACACTGTATGCACTAATAAGATAAAGAAGTAAGGTCGACCAGAAGTAGTCAGAAAAGTTTTTGGAGCATGATGAGAGGCATATAAATGACAGGAAAATCTATACTGATGGATCAACTTCAGAGGATGGAGTGGGCTGTGCAGTGGTGTGTGAGGGGGAATCATATTCATTGCTGAAACAACAGTCATAGTTGATGCTTTAAATCTTGCATCTGATAAGAAATTTAAATCCACACACACGTGACTCTTGGTGTGTTTTCAAAGTCCTAAAGAAGTTTAACCCTACCCATCCCTTAATTCTAGACTCAGGAATGGCTTTTTTTTTTTATCTTTCTGTTTGCCACAAATCAGTTAAGTTTTGTTGGGTTCCTGGGCACTGTTATAGAAGGGAATGAACTGGCTGAAAGTGAAGCAAAGGATGCTGCAAGATGTGATTTCTTAACTAATAAGGTGCCACATTTGTATATGCATCCAATTATTAGAAGAAATGGCAGCAGAGATAGAGTTCGGGTTTAATCACATCACAAGATTCAAGATCATCCTAACACGGCCTAAGATTGGCCATACCCATTTCACCCATAGTCATATTTGTGCGAGAGCCAGTTCCCCAGTTTGTTCTCACTGTGATGGTCAGCTATCTGTTGAGCACATGCTGGTGCACTGTCCTAGATTTAATTGCCTTAGAGTAAAGTATGTATTTAATAGCTGGGAAGACTATTTTAGAAATTTTAAATGATGGTGTTGAGGTAGAACCTTATGAGTTATTTGAAAGAATCGGTTATTTTATTGAGATATGATTTTAGTAAATTTAGTAAAGATTTTAGTCATTTATATTATAATAAAGTATAATAATATTTTTAAATATAAAAGTTCAATAATTATTTATTTTTTATTAGTTTTATCTTTCATCATTCTTTATTTTTTACATTTATATCTGAACACTTATCGTTCACTTATTCATAATTAATCATATTAATTTATATATCTCTTCTTCATAAGGGTGCTGAATAATCCTGATGGGTTCCTGCGCCTGGACCGGGAGACCTAAATTTCATAATCAATCAATCAAGTCTATTGACCTGCTATTTCAAGTCTTTTAGATCCAAGATGATTTGATCACTTTCTTCCAAAACAAAAATTTATGGAGAAGACATTCTCAAGAAGTGAAATATTTGTTTTAAATCACGTCACCATTTATTTCACATAGCAAGAAAAAGGGGGAAAACCAAAACCCAGTGCTAATGATTTACATATTTCCCTTATAAATGTACTAATTTGCTCAAGACCATTCCTACTTTCACCTATATCTCCATTCTTCCAACCTTCTGCATCAGAAAATGCCAATAGACAGCTCAAATCATTCTAAATGTAAAAATTAAAAAATTTTAACTTTTGCATAACAGGAGAAGGGCATTTCACACTCTAGACAAATAATAAACAAGATTTTTCTGAAACTAGATTCATACAGCTGTTCAACAACACTATCTGTCTTTATAGGAAAAGGTTCTCCATGCAGTGTGTCAGACATTTATACTCTATCTTCTGGTACTAAAAATCTATGGATGAAACTAAAATTATACTAAAGGAAACCTCCAGATTTTCACGGTTACAAAAACTACAATTCGTGTTGAACTGAAAGCTTTGTAAGCCAGGTTCATCACTCCAGAAATGACTTAAACAAACATACCTGAGCACTCCTTTCCCTCTCAACTTTGATCTCTTCTTTCTCTCTTCTGGAGAGTTCAGCCAACTTGGAATTCTCTTGATGCAGCGCAGATGCTGAAAACTCAGCTTCAGAAACTCTGTCTTCTAGAGACTCTTTTTCTTTTTGTAACTTTTCTAATTGCGATTTAAGGCGAATTCCTTCTTCCTCAACAGATTTTTTTTCCTTTTCCATACTCGCTAATCTGTTGATAAAGATATAGGCAAAATCAATATGTAACCTTTTAAGTTTTCAAGGCTTTGAAACATAAGTTACTTTGAAATTAAAAACTAGTGAAAAGCAATAACGCCTGGTGTTTATGAGTACAAATCAGAAGACAGGAACTTGTATTAAAAGGCATGGGAACGGAAACTACATCATACAATATTCAATGTTCATAACTAAACTTCTCACAATGCAAGTTTGTTCATATGAAAAAGTTGGGAGCCTTCCTCAAACAGCAATTTCCAGATGCCTTTTAGTAAAATAGTACTTTCGAATAACTTTTAGTTCATGTAGATATTTTGCCATTTAGGACTTTTATCACTTACTTTATGGTATAATTTTCTATGGTCAATTGTTTTTCTCGCTCAATTCGATTAATGAGCTCTCGACTCCTCCGCTGTTCTTCAGCCTGTCTTTCCTCGCTGCGTAATTCAGTTTCACGAAGTTGTTCCTCTAACATCACCACTCTGAGAAAAGTAAAAATCTTATTTTCTACCTAGTTATTATTGCAGAAAAAAATGTGATTAAACACTATGTATCTTCCCCCAAAAATCTTATTCCTACAACATTAACAGTAGTGATAACTTAATAAAATTAATTGAACCACTTGCAATATTCCACCTTTTTTACTATCATGTACATTTCTATGCATTCATATTAATTTTTATAAGGTTTATCAAAAAAATGGTAATTATGCAATACTAGCAAAAAAACATGAACTGTAATATTATAATTACTGTAATCACCAAATTCCACGGCAAAACAATTCTGAATCCGATCTACATATATATATATATTATATATAAATGTATATATTATTTATAATAATATATTATATATGATATATATATATATATGTATATATAATCTATATTTTAATATATATATAATATAAAATATATAGCAAAATAAAACATGGCCTTGAGCACTTGGCAATGACCGAAACAGGCGAATAAAGGAACATGTATAAAAAATGAGAATTTAAAATATTTAAAAAACTGGCTTTCAGCTTAGTTCTTACCTGGCCTGATATGCTGCGTTGTCTTGCTTGACTCTCGAAAATCTGTCGTCAGAGTTAACCTGATTTTCCGCCAAGACACCAACTTGCTGCTGCAACATTTGTACCTGCAATGATATTATACTTTGCAGTCTTGGTTAAACTGAAAAGGTTCCATTGTATTTCCTAGTTTAGAGAAATCCTACTTTGCTCCTGCGCAAAATACATAAATGAAACGCAACTGTGCAAAATGTGCGGAACTACCAAGAATTGTAAAATTTTATAACAGATCAGATCTTATTAGATTTACAACTCAATTCATGAGATCAGATCTTATTAGATTTACAACTCAATTCATGATGATTTTAAAAATAAAATTATAACCTTCAACCTTAAATGCATTATTAATTTCGAGATATGAAGCTACTGAGCAGTTGTCTTGAAACTTTTGAATAATGACTATTTATGAAATGTGTTCTGCTTACAACGTTTAGGTTTTTTGAAGACTGCGCTTAGAAAAAACAGGATTTCCTGCCATGTTCAGCTCTGAATGAGTTATATGCACAGGAAATCTTGTATAACAAAGTAAAAGAAATTAGACACCAACATTCAGATAGCAAGCTCTGTCATCATGCATACAAATGTGAAAGAATGAATATTTGACTTACCGTTTTAACAATTTCTCGAAAATACTGATGGCCAGGGTATCTGGGTGGCTGCTTAGTAATCTCAAACTGGCCTTGCCACATGTCAAATTCTAACTCTAGGTCTAAACTATTATCCACCAACAGCGAGGTGTTGTTGTTTTCCGCATCTTCGTCTGAATACTTTCCATCACTACCATTACTCATCAACGAGTCCCTCATTGGGTCTTTATTCGCTGTGTCTGTATTCTCAGAATCTTCCATGTTACTACTCATTGTGAGGGGATACCCACTCATTACTGAGCGGCACACGCTACACACATTTCCCAATGGTTCTTTGATCTGGCATTAAATGAGAATCACACCATTATCACTTTTTACCCAAAAACTTTGGCGGCCACAAGACATAGGTAACTTTTTTTTAGTTAAGTCGTGGTGGGGGGTAGGGGTCACCCAGTTGACGTCCGCCCGAGAGGCATTAACCTGGGCAAGGACTGAAACTGACAACTTTGACTTTTTAAGACACCAACTGGAGAAGTATCCTCGTGAGGCCTTTTCTTCAACATTTACAATAGTTTCATGCCGTGTACCATACTAATTTTCAAAATAAGGTTTATACATAAAGTGCTGGTAATCTACGAAGTGTTGCAGTCCAAGGTGGTATTTTGTTTCTACAAAACTAAATCATACCACATTGTTCTGCTCCAAGATGTACACAACGCAAAGCAAAAATTTTCATTTGTGAGAAATTTTACTCATACTCTGTTTACGGCAATCCCTATTTTCATGCCGTTTCCTCAAGTTTAGTATGAAAATCTTAATCACTGTAAAATAACCTAGTTATTTAATCGACTCACTACTTTTGGGGGCAAAATATTCAAAATTATGCAAAAGTATTTTTAAATAAGGCATTACAAGGAGAAATATGTTTCATTAACAATTGAGTCTAAGCCTTCCATTGAGATTCAACCAGTTATTTATAGATGTTGATTTGCTCGATTCGTACGCAAGTGTGATACACTGATGCAAGTCGAATGATATTTTCATTTTGGTAACACCAATTCATTCAATTACTTACTAAATACATTACAATTATACTGCAATAATAAAAAATGCTACACAGTCCCACAATAAACAAATTCTTATGGTGTATGGTGGACTAAACTACATCCCAATTTATTACAGCATGGGAAAATTTGAAATTAACAACAATAATAGTGTATACCTGAACAGGTACCTAACTTTTGCAGAGCACCCATCACTTACTAGACACATTTAAGCTTAGCTCACCGTATTTATCTTCAACTGGTTTAGGTATATAAATTTAAGTTTTATGGCTAGTATACTCATTTTGGTGCCAATTTACAACAGAATCTGTGTAATTTATTGTAAAAGATTAACAAAGGTATAAATTGCTTATCTGACACTCCAAATAAAAAATATTTACCAAAAGAGTTATATTCTTTCAATTATATATATATATATATATATATATATAATATATATATATATATATATATAGTATATGTATATGTATAGTATATGTATATGTATATGTATAGTATATATATATATATATATATATATATATATATATATATATATATATATATATATATAAAAAAATTTGTAGATAAATATAAGCAACAAAATTAATATACGTATTCAGTTTTTACATGTTTTGGACTGTAAAGATACTTTGTAATTTTAGTTAGGGTCAAATCTGTTTAGGCTTGTGACCGTGTGATATCCGATAATCCTGGATTATCTCTTTTAATTTTTACCCTTTTGACATTTAACCATCTGGTATTCTTGATCTTGTTGTGTACCTGAGACCTTTCTCTCCAATTGTATTTCATTAGCTCCTTGACATGTCTTAGTAAAGACGAAAGCGCTTGGATTTCTGACTATCATTTTCCCTGTGGTATTCGTTTATATATATATATATATATATATATATATCTTATATATATATATATATATATATATATATATATGTGTGTGTGTGTGTATGAAGCCTGGGGCTCTGACTCTATAGACAATATCTTCCTTAAAGCAACAATGAAGCAAAAAGATT
>NC_061094.1:31711775-31719275 GCF_015104395.2 Macrobrachium nipponense
TTATCATTTACTGTCAGACCTCTAGCAACTGTTAACTTTACAACATTGTTTCTAACATTCCAAATGGCCCTCTTTCAAGATGGAAAGGTACAAGAAAACTCTGAAAAGAGAGCGCGCGCCTTTGAGAACGTTACGAAACTAGTGTATGACAATTATAAAAGGGTTAAAACCAGGAAGTGCAATACAAATGAAGGGAATGTATATAAACATTAAGAGCTGCACGTGTGTGTGTTAATTGTGAACATAAATGAGCACCTGAGTATGAACATGATAGACGGGATAGCTCCACTCCTTGGAAGGGAGTAAACATTTGATTAAGGGGTTACCCAGAGTCGAAAAAACTTCCAAACATAGGAGTTTACTAGACGATCTTGCATTACTTTTAATACTAATTTATCGTTTAGTGTGATTTCTAAATAGTCTAGTTAGTAGTAAATTGTGGTTTGAACCGACAAC
Source organism: Macrobrachium nipponense (assembly GCF_015104395.2). Lineage (NCBI taxonomy): Eukaryota > Metazoa > Arthropoda > Malacostraca > Decapoda > Palaemonidae > Macrobrachium > Macrobrachium nipponense. The sequence continues at coordinate 31,712,232 of NC_061094.1, forward strand.
TAAGAAAAGCTAAATTTCCTTCATTCGAGAGTAAACAAACTTGACATCACGTTGCTGTTACGCTTCATATCCGGCGAACAAATTTTTTTTTTCTTTTTATATCCGGAGAAGTTTTATATATATATATATATATATATATATATATATATATATATATATATATATATATATATATATATACTACTAAATGCCACAATTCCTGAAATGCTGTGACGCGCTTCCGGTCGCTGAGAAGAAAATTGAAAGCTAATTTCGATAGGTGAGAAGAGCACATTCCATAACCGTCTTTCTCGGAGCTTATTAAAAAGAAAAAGAAAAAAAAAAAACTTATCCCACAAGTGCTTCATGGAGGTAAATGCTCTGCGATCCCCATTTTTTAAACCTTTCAAGATGCTCTATCTCCTTTAAGATACAACAAGACATAAGTATTAACGAGCTTTACTGGTAATTTCCCAAAATTCATTAAAACATCAGATACGCAATCATTATGATGTTCTCCAAGAAACCGGTTTTAACTATCTCGTTGACATCGTTATAAGCAAGGCAACGGCACGGTGCAAGAAACGGTGGGCCGAAATGTGAACACAGAAAGACGACTTATCAATAGTGTTCCTTTAAAAGCCTTTTTAAACAATTTATTATCCCCAGTGATGACTGTCAGATTATTTTCAACTTTGATGATCGGTAAATATAAGAACCCAAAATTGAACCAAGAAAATTTTCGATGCCATTATCATAGTGAAGTCAAATGTGAGCTGGTATCGGAGAAGATGCAGACTGCAGCTCTGAAGTGCCTTCTCGCAGTAACATGATACGCACTGTGACACGCGATAATTTGCTGCAGTCTTCTTTCATGGTAGGACATCCTGTGAAAGCCTGCAAATACTTTGAGCTGGGCTACCGAAAGCAAAACCTTTCACTTTAAACTTGAACAAAATGGGGTCTAATCCCATTAAGAAAGAATTTTTTTATTGAAAGATAAGATTTATTTGGCATTGGAAACAGCAAAATGCAAAGCCTATCTACTATAACGGTCTATTATAGAGCGTGGGATCGATGGACACTACTTCACGGTCACGTGCTTGGACAAAATGGCCCCATTAACATCGTGAATGATACTTCTGATGTCCCTACAGGCAAGGGTCAGCGGCTCATATAATCAGTAATTGGTTGGGTGGGGTTGATTGGAGAGCCACACCCTCTGAATATTTGGAAACGTAAAAAAAGACAACCGAGTTCCAGTGATGTTTTCTTTTATCCTAATGATGGAAAGGAACGACACAAGCGCAAGCACAATATTCGTAATAATATGTAATAATAACCACCTGCGTAATTACAGTAGGCTGGTCATGTATGGGATAAGTGAAAAGATCATGTCTCGTTACACGGAGGAAATGCTCGTCGTTACAACAGCAGTAATAGCAGATCTCGCATTCCTTTAGTGCCAGGCCCCACATTAACCTTAGTGACTTGTACCAGAGGGGAACGAAAAGCGGCTAAATCCACTCTGGCTACTGCTTTTATGTTCTGGCCATGTTAAGGCAGCGCAGATGTAAGATTAGTATACGGTACACACACGTAATATCACATTATATATATACATATATATACATGGCGTGTGCATTAAAACGAACAGTGTTAATAACATTTACGGAGGTTTAATACATGGCCGTTTTTTTCCATACAACTGCAAAGTACAGAAAAGTGAACTCTAAGTTCAGATAAAAGCAACTCGGTGAGTGCAGTTTGAGTTTATATACGGCTAAGGCGGGCTAACGCGGTTTGCATTTTGAATAAGTGGCCTGGGTATTCTTGTTTACCAAATTATCAGTACTCAATTATGCTGCATTCTCCTACAAGACACAGAATCGACTGTCTGCTAGATCCCCCATAGCATGAGACAGGAAAATGGAAAAAAAAAATCGAAATTGCCCTGCAATAAAGAGATTCGAACCTTTAAGCAGCAGTCAAAAAGTAGAGCTGCATATAGACAATGATTCATTTTTTCTTTAGAATAATTTTGTCCGCACATAAAAGAGATTGACAAACCTCCGAGCAATGTCCTTTAGCGTTCCAAATAATAATGACAAAAGGTTAGAGGAATACGAATAAATTGGAAACTTCTTTATATTGGAAAAATCCTTCATTTCGATGACAAATCTTCCTATGACACTCGGAAATAATTATGGAGGAGTAATGACTGACCATAAAAAAAACAGTTAAAGTCTCTCACATACACAAAAAGGCTTCTAAAGATATTTAAAAAAATGTGCCCCAAATATACAAAATTATAGTTTAAAATTAGGATAAATAGGTAATTTCCCCATCAGATAGGAAAAATTAAAGTCATTACAGAAAGAAAAGTATATTCGTGGTGCAAAACTTGCATTCCTGACTTCCTGCACTCGCATAAATCTTTGCAAGCAGCCGTTTATCATTTTTTTCACACAAAATAGTAAATGCGTCGCACGTGGATGGACTTGAATGGCTTCTGTGGCTTAAGATACCCGTTTGGTAAGCGAATGGAAAACTGCAGCAACAAAGTTCGTGTTAAGAGAGAGAGAGAGAGAGAGAGAGAGAGAGAGAGAGAGAGAGAGAGAGAGAGAGAGAGACAATGGCATATATTAACCGTCGTCGTCCTCACAACTATTATGATATTAGCCAAGGACAATTAACCAACAGGTGTGTCCGCTTGGGGGAATACTGTACTGTGAATTCTATCCCACTATTTCGTTCCCTGCGTGACAGGCAGAGACATGTATAACTGCACAAGAGTCTGATAAAAAGGAAAAGTAACAAACTGAAATTGAAGTATCATGCTGTCATTACACTTGGTAAATGGAGTTACACCACCAGGAAATTGCACGATGGCCTGTACAGACATTTTACATTCATGTACTGATGATGGCCCGTAAGGACATTTTATATTCTTATACCGACTGAACCACCTACTAGAATTGTAAAATCATGGCAATATTAACTTTTTAATTCTTGATTAATAAGATTATAAAATGAAGCATTAAATTCAGAACACAAAAATCCTGCAATCAGAATAAATTACCACGTTATTGGTAAAGAAATGAAATAATATAACCTATCTTTTAACAAATAAAGCAATACTTGTACATTTATCCTCACTTCAGCAATGTTAAATATTAAATTGCGCTTCTGAGACGAGACCTTTTCTTTTTTCAACTGGAATAGGCATTCATGAATATGTATGGACTTCCATTTAAAAGAAAAAAAATCTAATATTCCTGAGTGGTTCGAAAAGAACCAAACTCACAGTCTAAAGTAACTTTCACGTATGCTGAGGCCTACTTAACTAATGTACACAAAACACGAGTCGGTCAATATATTACAACCAGAGGTGTTACCGGTTAAAAACCCAAAAATTAACGTTCCTTTACTTACGATATAGCTTTGTTACGGGAATACACACTTGTACAAAGTAAACACCTCCCTAGTTCTTGGTAATCTTACAACACCTAGCTTTAACTAAAGACGACCTACTGAAACACCTTACCTTCTACGGATATCAACAATAAAATTCTTTTAAGAATGAAACCTAATGGAACAGCTCCTCTGAAAAATCAACTTTCCATATAAAAAAATATGCGTACGGTCTACTGCGCACGTGTAAAGTATACGAGTTAATATCTGCATACTAACATAGACTGAGTTTATATTTGCATATAGACAATGCATTTAAGTAAAATTAGGTCAAAAATGCGTAGAAAACAGGATTGTTCACAAGAAAAATTGCCAGTATTAAAGTAAAATATCGTTGCTATTCACAGTTCCAATACCTGATAAACGAAAGTTGAATGCACACATCAGTAATTAAGGACTTAGCATGCACATAGTTTTCTATAAAAAAGTATAGTCTGTTAAACTTCATAATTTACGGGTCAAGACACGAATAAATATAAAACCAACGATCAATGTTATGGAGTAAGTAAACTTCCTATGACGCTAAGATCAGATGGTAAAACACGTGTGTTACTTTTAGATTTATTCATTAGAGTAATTCCTTTAAAAAAAATAAAAATAAATCCATAATTCCACTCTGAATAATTTTCAGCGAAATTATTGGCCGTTTACTCATTCTAGTTATCTATACAGATTTCAGACCACCTGTTTAACACGTCTGTAGAAGTAAACGAAATGAGAGAGAGAGAGAGAGAGAGAGAGAGAGAGAGAGAGAGAGAGAGAGAGAGAGAGAGAGAGAGAGAAATATAATCAAATATATCCATTACCAAGCCAAAAACAGTACACTGATAATCAGGAATTCTTGTAAGCTTATTCCGGTTCAATTTAAAGATTATTGTCAAGATACGGGCTAAAAATCGACACAAACATACGAGAAAAGTTGTCAGGCAGCAACTGGGAAGCGAACTTATCTTTACGAATGGTAGGCTACAGAGTAATTCGTGCTAAGAATTCTGCTGTGGCTACGTTTGTAAAATACAATTCCAGCAAAAAAAGCAGCAACTGTGAAGGAAATTATCTTTACGAATGGTAGGCTACAGAGTAATTCGTGCTAAGAATTCTGCTGTGGCTACGTTTGTAAAATACAATTCCAGCAAAAAAGCAGCGTACAGTTTCAGACGTTTGAAGTCACTGTAGCAACTAGCATGGCTATTTCGGTCTTGTTTATTCATAGATTTCACTCTAAAGTCCTCACACAAACTAGTCAACTGCATGCAGCATGAGGGTTGGACTAATTTTAAATTCTCGGTCAATACATCATTCCATTCGTATGTTATCACTATTGCTTAAAAATCCCCCTCACGTAACTTCTGGTCTCAAAACACATCCATTCCAAGTAACCAATCACTGCAATGGGAATGACCTTTATCGACACCCTTGCCAAGTCAAGGCCAAATATATCCATAACTCGGAAGGAGACATGGCACACTTCTTCACCAGTATCCACGAAAACAGTATTCCAAGGTAGAAAGACATCGAAGCAATCTATATATAATCCTTATGTTGATGGCAAACGTTGTCTTTAATTCGGTTATGTTATCCACCTTCATGGCTGATGTCTGAGAAACGCTGCAGCGCACAGAGAACACTTCGGCAGACACACAGGGACAGAACTGAAGAAAATATGTAACTGATCGTTACAGGAGGTCCCCGGCGGTGGGTGAGTGACGCATTTCACGCACTCATACAAGTGCTCCTTCGATCTCAACCAGCCGACGCTTGGAAACGCTTCCTGGAATTTCTGGATGTTTCACCTTATCAACTCCACCAACTAAATTTACTCCCCATTCACTTTTTTTTGTGTTGTATTAATGATCGCTTCTCTGCTTAACAATGACAAATCAGTGGAAAAAAATGGCTTCCTCCTGGTCAACAAAGCATAGTTACCAGAATTTTCTGATTTGGTTTCTAATTGTAAAAAGCACCTTTAAAGTATGCTTAAATCTTCATATCGATTAAAGTTATTTCCACGCTATGTTCTGTGATAAATATTTCAATGTGCTATAAATCCTATTTTAGAACTCACTAAAATGCGCAACACCAACTTCTGAAATTATCACTAGAAAAGGCTCCCTTGCAGCTTCTTTGAAATCTTGCTTTGTCATATTTTCCCCGTACGAGCACGTTTCTTGCTTCATTGGACATTTCACTTGTTTTAGGTTACAAAGTGTAGAATGTGTTACCTCTTCCACTAAACAAATAACAGGGTAACGAAACGGACAACCGCTCGTCACATTATTGTGACCAGCAGATGAAATGGTGGAGTGATTTCAAAGCCCCATCCACATCATCACGAACCTGACATATAACCCAACACTTAACACTATTTAAACTAAGAAAGGAGCCCACAAGGACCCAGTTACGCAAGAATTGCCTTCTCATTTCTAATTTAAAAGGCAAACTACACCTTCCAAACTGTGGAAATACTCATTAAATGCATATTTCAAAGATATGCAAGTACGGTAATAGGGTATTTTAATTTTTCATAGCAAATGGCAGCAAAAATTCATTTTTCACTTTGGTTATTCTCTCTATTGTGTCGATACTGGATTCCATCCCTCACGCAAAATGGAATTTCCGTGACACCTTAGAATTAAATGAAGTTAATTGATTAGGTTCTTTCTCCCACCAGTCATCACTGCCAAGTCTTTCTATGAAAGTACAAGTGATCACTCAAGACACAATAGACACAAACGTAGTCCGCTTTCTTTCTTCACTAGTCAGGCATTCGACGTACACTGGATTGGGCATAACAACATAACAGCCATTCTTCAGACACTATCTTTACAGTACAACTGATAATGAATGTGATTTGACTAGATTCTTGCCCTTTCATAAGAGAAAACCAGATCGATTACCCTTCGGTAATCCAAAGGGCAAGTAGCTAAGACGAGCCATACATACCAAATCGTGATGTGATGAACCTCCAAAACAAGACAAATTTTTCATGACAGTTTCGAAGAGGTTAAACCTACATTTTACGTAATTCGTTCAGCGTCATAAACGAGAAGTGAATACTTTCAGCTTATCTAGGCTGATGGCTTACTGATAAGGAGATCATAAGAACAGCTCTCAACTTGTCGGAATCCAGCACTGCACGACGGTTTTAATCAGTTCTTAATAAAGGTTAGAATAACAAGATATTCATATCTTGATACTGATGTGCTATTTCAAAAACGCCACTCGACTTTTTCTCATCAGAGTAAAAACTTCTTAAAAACAAGAAATTACGCGTCACATTCACTTGATCAACACTAATTTACCCAAAAATGAACACTGGTGAAAAATTCTGGGGTCGCCACGGCACTCCTTCCACAGCAGGAGCCTTTTTAAGTTTATCTACCATCATCATCCCTCCAATGCACCAAAAGGAGACTGCCGCAATACACACGTGGAAGACCCAGCACAGCAAAACAATTGAATGTAATGTGTGTTATTATCACAACATCCTGTTCCGACATTCACACCGACACATTAGATAGACGTTATTGATAATTTGAGGCTCCTCTATCTTTCCACCATTCGAATAAAGATTAAGGATTAGAATTCGTG
>NC_061094.1:31724275-31731775 GCF_015104395.2 Macrobrachium nipponense
TTAATGAAAAGCATTTGTCCTAGTACTACGTGCCCTGCAGAAAAAAAACCAAGGTTAATTTAAAAGTAATAAGCTTGCATTAAAAAAAATAACATTAGGCCCTGCAAACCAAAATATAAAAGCTAAGATAAGTGCGAAATTAATGAGTACAGTGCATAAAACTCGTCAATACCCACACATCAAATGCTCTGCAAGAGAAAAATCCACATTTAGAAAACTTGTCAGGCAAATAAATATATATCAGTAGTAACAGCAGCAGCAGCAGCAGCAGCAGCAGCAGCAGTAGCAGTAGTAGTAAAAGTAGTAGCAGTAGTAGAGCAAAACCAACACCGAAAAATAGAAAAAAAAAGAATGAAAGGGAGTTGGAGGAACGAACAATGTCCCATCGAGCTTCCTTCCCCCTTCACCAACACCATCAACCAGCCCAGGAGCCGAGCCGCATGCACACGCTTGGAAGCTGACCTTGTGATTGAGGTCGAGCACATCGTCCTCAAGTGATGCGTCAGAGTACATATCTTCTTGGTCGGCGGCAGAAGAACGGCCTGAGGAGAACGAAGACGTCCGGTACAGTTGCGACGCCACCGCTGTACCGCCCACCCGCTTAGGGGCGCTAGAGGGGAAAAAGGCGGTGATAATAAGGTTCATCATAGTCATTCAGTTAAGGAGAATTTACTATACAGTTCTGCCTCAAGTACTACCATTACATTATTGGGTTGTCATATACTAAATATATACAGAGTAATGAGACAAAAGATTATTTACACAGTACACAATCAAACGACAGGAAGACAAAATACGGTAGGCTTCGTTTACTTTTGCTAAAGTACGTGGTATTGTACAAGGTTGAAATTAGATATCGCCTCCTAATACTTAGGATGTAAAGGACAATGATGTTAGTATGCATTTATGCAAATATATACCGACACATAAAAAAACAAAGTAATTATACACCTTGCAAGAATCAAAAACTTTTTTTGTTCACCACCTGTCTCTAATGTAGGTACTACATGGAACTTCAATAAGCTTAGCAGAGCGTTTCCTTGGGAATAACTACCGCAGATGAAGTTAATGAGTTATTAGTGTGTTATGTAGCATCCTTCATCTCGGCCACAACTAATAAAGACTCAGGAAATCTGCAGCCCATGGGAGAAAATATGACAGTGCGGTGAGAGAGAAAACACCTTGCGGTTCCGTTTTTAAGGTTTAAGGTCTGGGAGAGAGAGAGAGAGAGAGAGAGAGAGAGAGAGAGAGAGAGAGAGAGAGAGAGAGAGAGAGAGAGAGAGAGAGAATGTTCCTCCGTCCGAGCCTACTTCCTAGGATCAGACTCATGAGGCAATAAAAATAGTTCGGAAGAAAAATCAATAATAAACATTTGCTTGATACAGGAGCATTAAAGGCCTTCAGATGACACATTTTGGTTCGAACAGAGGAACAATTTTCCCCAATCGACGAAAAGATATGTCTATCTAAAGAACTTACGATCCCAAAATTAAGTGATTTGACCTTCGTGGTTCTTAGTCGTTTGCTTCCTATGTAGTACTCTGTGCATAGCACTTATATAGTTCAAGGTACCAACGCAAATATTCATAGACGAATCTTGTCCTCACTTTCACTGCTTATTGGGATAACTCCAGGGACATACGCCAAAACAGACCAATTAATTCGCTGATTAGCTCTCTCTCTCTCTCTCTCTCTCTCTCTCTCTCTCTCTCTGAGGTGTTAAAAATCTTCCACAAGTCTTTTTTTACCACACTGCATATATTCCCAAGTCGATACAGATTAAGTATGTATGTATGTATGTATGTATGTATGTATGTATGTATGTATGTATGTATGTATGTATGTATAACTAAACCATTAAAATGAGTAATTTGATGATAATGAAGTATACGGTTTCAAAATCATTGCATTCATGCTCATCAAAGGAGTATCTTCAAATTCTCAAAGGACATCGCCAGAAATGTAGCATTGCGAAATAAATACACACTTAGCGAAAACTAGTCGAATTTTAAGAAGGAGAAAACGTCGATATAAAATACACAATGACCATCCATTCCCAGCCATCATACAGTCCACAAACAATATTCCGATGCACTTCTCGGCGCGAGAAAAGCTTAATATTATGAATGCAATATGCTCTATGACAGCCAATGTAGAATGTTACCGTTAGTTAAACTATTAAACGGATAGAATAATACGCTGAGTGTGTCAATCTTTTTCTTATCAACAGTTTCACGCGCGTGCGTGCGCGCACACACACATATATACATACATACATACTACATACATACATACATACATACATATATATATATATATATATATATATATATATATATATATATATAATATTATATATATATATATATGTGTGTGTGTGTTGTACACGTTTAGAAAAGCCTTCGCTTCCAGTGACAGCGCAAGCTTATCTCGTCAATATACAAATATTTTTCTAGAAAGTTCAGACTATACTGGAATTTCTGTATATACATTTTACACACAATACACGTGTATGTATATATGTATATGTATATGCATATATATATATATAATATAAATATACGTATATATATAATACACACATTTAATACATAATATAGCTAAAAATGTAAAATCAGGCAAAACAAACGGAACTGTACCTATATTAATAAAACACAAATGAAGAATGAATGGGATCATATTCCGTATACTACCTTATATTTACACGTGCATTTTCTTATAGTATATATATATATATATATATATATATATATATATATAATAAATTGAATCGAATTGAATATATAGAGTTTAGATCAAAGGCCAGGCGCTGGGACCAATGAGGTCATTTAGCCCTGAAACGAAATTGACAGTAAAAGGTTTGGGAGGTGTAACAGGAAGAAAACTTCCCAGTTGCACTATGAATCAATTATTGGGAGAGAGTGGAAAGTAAGATGGAACAAACAGAATATGAAGTAGGTACAGTAAAAGGAACGAAAGGTGTTGCATGAGGTGCAGTGACGGCACTACCCTCATGCGTGATATTTTATATACATATCCTCGTATATATAGTAGATAATAATAAATTATACATATATATATATATTATATATATATATCTGATATATATGATATATATATATATATACATAATACACACACATACTATATACGAACAACATATATATATATATATATATTTATATATACAACAAATTCGGGAAAATCATTACATTAAAGCTTCGGCACAGCTTGCAAAAACAAAGTGAAGTAATAGCTATAATTAGATTCTCTCCTATCACAACAAACAGCAAAAGAAAAGTCTAAGACAGCTAGTCACGTAGATATGACTGCCAAGAGCAAATTACTGAGACAAGATAAGTAGACAAGCACCATATCTTAGCAGATACCGAGTCTCGAAAAGTTCCACGATAACAGGTATTCTCAGAAATGATCGATCAAAATGAGCTCATGACGACGAGTGAAAATACGACAGAACTCTCTTGTCAAGGTAATGACTCTGCATGACGAACAAGGTCAGTAAGTAAGTCCTCTCCCATCGAGTAAGTTTTGCTATGCTTATTTTGTTTACCTCTAATATATATATATATATATATATATATATATATATATATATATATATATATATATATATATATATATATTATATATATATATATATATATATATATAAGGTTATTTACTGGAAGCTATGCCAAATCACTTCACGCACGTACTGTAATACTCTTATATGCTGCGCAAAGTCAACATCTCCATCTGTCAAGATACCGAGGTGTTGCAATGTAGGTGATGCGAACTTTGCATCAGCGAATGGCTTTAAAATATCAGGAGAAACAACGAAAAGTAAAAGGGAATTAATCAATCCACTAAGAACGCTGTTTTGACGCCTTTCTCTTTTGAAGAGGAAAACCTCAGGAGAACACTTCTGGTATTATCCGCGATATGTATTTAACTAATAAGCTGATGCGTATTAATAAAGTCCTCTGCGTAAAAAGCCAGCGAGAAAATTTGAATGAAATACACATGAAACCTATTAAGTATTCCGTGCATGCATCCGCAGTACTTTAATAACAAACGCTACAACTGTATCTGGAGTCATATTTAAATTGATAAAATCTGATAAAATGGTCTTTTGACCCAGATCCCTCCCTACCCACCATCAAACCTATTTTTCAGAGATATTTGGTGGACCTGTATATAAGATAACCTCTGCCAACTTCGTTATGCAGTATATATTCAGTTCCATAATAAGACCTAAATCATACTACTCTTGTGACACCGAGAACGCAGCCCAGAAGTCGCAGTCGCCCTCAGCATTCATCTACCCAACCAAAGACGACAAAGCAAAACCCCTTGCATGTCGGAGCCACCTGTACCTAGATGAAATCCATTACAAATTCAGAGACTTATCCACAACCACCTGTCGCTGACTAAGCCAACGACCAACTTCAGCTGGTGTTGGGAAAGAAACTTTGGAAATTCTTGGCCGCTACATATGACCACATTTATGTTAGCTTAATCATAACATCGTCTTTGTTATAAGGCCCGACTTCCTGCATCGAAGTAAAGGCCCCATCTGCTTCCTTCCTTCCTTCTTTCCTGGTCAGCGACTAATTTCCCAAACCACCGCCACCGAAAGGCATAGTTACCAGTCTTAATTCGGCAAATATCTTGTTGTTTTTTACTTAACGAATCTAATTTTCACTTGACGAATCTAACTTACTTATATCATGCATGGTTACGCAGAAAGAAAACTGTACTTTCGCGTGTGACTTGAGTATTTCATTAACCGTCGTGGCCGAGCAAGACAAACGACCGCGAACTGCAATTATTTCATAGCCATATTTCCTCCATATGTTTTATTTTCAGCTTCACTTGTTTTGTCCAAGTTACCAAGTTTTACAGGCAACATATTTAGTTCTCACATTAAAAAAAATTTTTCTTTTAAGGCAATTACAAATCACTGCACAAAACGAGACGACCAAAAGGTTTCCATCACACTCAAGGGGAAGTCACAACTCACAACACAGTTGTGAAGACTGGGTGCATTTTCCCGCAATGGCCTTATGTCAGAATCAAAAGTAAGTAACGTAACGGGGATCTGCATCATTTAAGAGCTCTGGTTCTGTTATGTAAGGCGTGAATCGAACTCAAAGCTTTGACCACAGTCGACTTGATACACAAACGTCTTGCGAGACTGTCTTTCATACAAAATTATTTGATTAGCATTTTCACAGTGGCTCACGACGCAATTATCCAAAGTCCAGCGAGCTCAGTATACAAATTTCAGATTTTTTTAGAAAGCCAAAAAATTTCATATGCGATCGGGAGCACAAGTTCTCATTTCTTACTGAGAACACAATAAATTCTTGATTATTAAGCGTCCATGCAACTGACACAGCATTCACATTCCACCTAATATGACCAACAAAATTTTGATGTAGCTAGATCCTCGTTGACAAGGAAACTAATCTCATATTTACTAGAACAAGAAACAAAAACTTTAAAAGCCACAAACTGCAGAGAATTTTTATCAGAATGCCGTTATTGTTAGTATCTTTTTTCAAAATGCTATACGGGTAATTCTTGCTCGCTCTTCCGAAATATAAACGGTGTAAGCTACTCTACATTTACACCGCGTCTCCAGACAACTGCCGCTTTTAACTGAGGCGCAAAGGAAAGCAAAGAAAAAATTATTTGCGTAAGGAAACATTTTACTTTCCCTTTCTCGAGGCAAGACTGCTTTTCTTTGCATGTACTTCACGGAACAGTCAACAACACTTTTGACACAACTCTCTCTCTCTCTCTCTCTCTCTCTCTCTCTCTCTCTCTCTCCAAACACTAGTATTAAAAAGTGAGCATGTACATGGACCCGAGGTCAGAGTAAATTACTCCTGTGACATATAACGTGGGGAAAGCTAAGTCACGTTACCCACCCAACAAGGACAAAGAGTGGTCGCGTCTTTACTGTTAAAAATAGAGGCAAAAGAAAGAAAAATGAAAGAAAAAAAAGAGAGATGCATTATAAGTGTCCTTAAGAAGCAAGTTACTCTGGCTAAAATTGGTCTTTTGTTCAGTTTTCATTTTGTTCTAATATTCGTTACGAAAAGCCTTTCTTAATGGTAAACGACTGTCCTCGTCAATATTCTTTTCATTTTTTTTGACTGGAGACTCCTCCAAAAACGCCCAAACAAAATAAAAGGTGACAGGGAGCGAAAGCCTTACACAACAACTAAGTCTCCATCTGCTGTTCAAAGCTCATAAGTTAGTTAGGTCCACCCACCCCTCCACCGCTCTCTCTCTCGCCCCCCTCCCCCAAAAGTGCACGATATGTCCAACGAGACATTTAACACACAAACGTATGTAATAACATTATTACTGGTCAAAATAAGAAAAATGTATATGCATTTAAATGAACTAGAGCGTTAACTAAGGAAAGTTCCACATGATAGAAGGTCCATTAGTAAGAAAAAAAAAGAGAATGGCAAACCGTCCTCCTCAATACGCTTCCCCGCACTGTCGACACAGTCCACAAAGTAATGGAGATATTTAACTATAAATCGATTCTCTTTCGTGAGCACTAACGACCACGTTTATGGTTCCTCGGTCGCTTTGTCGTTATAATGTATTTATTTATGGGTGTAATACATATTATATATATGTGTGTATATATATATATATATATATATATATATATATATATATATATATATATATATATATATATATATATATATATATATATATATATATATATATATATATATATATATATATATATATATATATATATATATATATATATATATATAATGTGTGTGCGTGTATGTATGTATGTATGTATGTATGTATGTATGTATGTATGTGTGTAAAAAATAATCGCGTATTTACCACATAATTATGGTTCTTGGTGAGGGAATTGACAATCTGAATTATATGGGCATTACGAACAGTCTTTTGATTAACTAACAGCTCTAATTACGGAAGCAAAGCAAACAGAAATGACATACGGCAGTCATATTAAAATACACACGATCTACAACAGTGAAGACAGAGACAGGTGCATAATAAGAATTTGCAGCAACTGTTGATGTCCATTAAGGATCAGCATTAACCATTTAATGTTCATCTTAATAATGCACGAAGTTACAATGAATATAGAAAAGGAGTTCCTTAAGAGGTGCTATGAGTAAATGGCTTTTGTTAACAAAATCTGAGGAAGGGAAGGTGGAAAAAAATGGGACTGGAAAGGAAGCGAGGGAAAAAGTGGTCTGGAAAGTAACCATGTGGCTGTTGTGGATGAGGCGTGGGACTCGACACAATACAGAGCACCGATTGTAACAGGTGGTGTCACAATAAATGCTCCGCGTTACATAATATGCATGGAATAAAGGACTTTCGATGCCGGAAATGCATTTGGAAAAGAGGGGAATTGAGAACCGTGTGGCTTGTCAAGAAGTTATTGCAATGATACCGAATGAAAGACTACTACCTACTGGT
>NC_061094.1:31736775-31739275 GCF_015104395.2 Macrobrachium nipponense
ATTTACGGAACGATAATCATGATCGTAAATATATAGTTAACAAATATGAAATTCCAGCACGATACAACAAAGCAGCCTTCACTGCTATACAGCGAGGAAGGAGAATAAGGAACACTGCAGTATCAGGCTGTGGGTGGAACTCTATCCGGACGAACTAATCATCCGACAATGGACAAGACAAAATTATTCCTGTAACAGGACGAACCACGCCTGGAGGCAAACTCTACGCTGACGCAGATGTCGAAGACGAGCAATAACTACTGTTACCCACCTCCGGCCACGCGTCAACCTCCCGCAGCTGTCTTCACTTGTGGCCTAACGTTCGAAGCTGTTGTGTTACTAAATTAGTCGCAGGGCCGTATCAGAATGGTATGAATAACAATCGTAATACGTAAAACTCTGCAAACAAGTCCAAAAACAAAGACTTAAAAATTAAAATTCGTCATTGGAAGTAGCAGAAACAGACAAGAAAAGGATAACCTTCCGCTCGAGTTTTGAGGGACTTGTCAATGATAATACTCCGTGAATAAATTAACATAATCACAAACATGTCCAGAAAGGTTTTTGCGGATACGATTAAATTCAATAATGAATAAATAAACCACAGTAAAAAGCTTCACTAGGACCAGGAATATACGATATAGACATGAGTACCATACAATAATAAAGACAATCAGACAATGCAAGAGAAGTGTAAAAATTGGAAGGCAAAATGAAAGACGCTAATGAATGCAATCGAGGGGGAAGACTGCAATAGTATAAAAGAGAGAGAGAGAGAGAGAGAGAGAGAGAGAGAGAGAGAGAGAGAGAGAGAGAGAGAGCTCCGTAAATACACACCCAGGATTTCGGACAAAAAGAACTTCGAGAGTATGTCCTTTTCAATATGGCGAATACGACTGCAATATTTGTAAAGACAACAAGTTGTTTGACGATTTTTCATAAACAAGGTAATTCAATTAAATGAAATGTTGACTGAACCAAAGCAAGAATACTTAACATGTAAAACTTTATACAATGAGACATTGTATATACATACATTATATATATATTAGTTTTTCAGAAAACTAATGGAAGACAAACTATAGCAAAAGATGATTAAAAAGACAACGGGCCGGGCATGAATTCATCATCATCGCTGGAAATATGGTCTTGAAGGAAGACAATAAATAATGGGCCATAATCCAAGGTTTCTTTCACCGGAAACAGTGAGGTAAAGGACAATGCTGTCACTTCCTCTCTAGCCATGACTAACTAGATATAGCCTCCAGCTGACTCACATTCTTGTAATGGCTCCAAAGGAATGATTTGGATGAATACACACACCCCCCCACACATATATATAATGTATATATGCGTGTGTATGCACGCACACAGACATATATACTAGTGCCAGACTTTATACATACGTGCGAGTGCCTATGAGTGCAAGACAGAATGTCATGTTCAGAATGTTATAGAAAGATAGTTAAATTTTCTCAACTTCTATATTTCTAGAAATAATTTAGCTCTCCGCTAACTTGGAACGGAACTCTCAATATATGTAAATAACATAAAATACTACGAATACCTAAACTAGGAAAAGAATTATGATTACAACGGCATCAGTCATACGATGATTCAAAACTAGGCACTTCACATTAGGATTTATTTTCAAAGAGGGATAATCGCACTGCTTCAGTGACTCATGCGGTGACTTACTCACTGAATAGAGGAAAGTTACTATCGAGGGTTCAGAGACTATGTTAGAAAGGGTAACACTACTGAGCAATCGTCAAAAGTTCGGTAAATAATTTAACAGACAGGAAATGACAATCACAGGACCTGCATTTAACCTATTCGCTTTCAACGGAACCTAATGAATGAGTGGCTTTACGGAAAACGTCACACAAACCTTTTAAGACACTGTCAGAACAGGTCATCATATCCGTTTTGCACTGCAAAGAACTAAACTGTCACTACGCACCTAGTATGTGTTTTGCTTCAGTAATATGTTGAAACATTTAACAAAACTGATCAGTGTTTCAACATTTTCCTTTCCTCTAAACATGCTGATAATTATTAAATCCGTCACCGAAAGCTGACATCGTCAATATGTAAAATCGTCCATCTTTACCAATGGTCCAAGCAATCTTCGCCTCCTTTTCATCACATTCTACCCAAACCAAATTCATCCAAATGATATTTAACTTTTTTTTTTTTTAACTAGATACGTAATGGCTTGTTAAACTCGAGAATAAGTCTTAACCAGACAGATTTCTAGAGTTGTCTTGACCATGTGAAACTCTACAGTTTCGTAACCTAAATGGAAATTCTACGGGAAATCTAGGCCAGATTAGTCTGCAAGAGATTACTCTAAGAAGATTCTTGAACCCTTCAAACTTCAGTAGACAAAGTTCTTCCTGACCTTTGATCGGCCAAGAAAGAACCCCCGCTCCCTCTCCTAAAGAAAGAACATAAAATGGAAAAAAAAAAGACTTGAACGTTGATGAATAGCGACACA
>NC_061094.1:31741775-31779275 GCF_015104395.2 Macrobrachium nipponense
ATGGGCGGAGTTTCGTGTCTGAACGATCTCAGCGGGAATCTGTCAAGACCAGGTTGCTGGCTTGCGACTTATGTCTGTCATACACAGGTCGTTCCATTATGTGTTTGTCTGCCGATATAACGCTATCGCGCACGTCTCTTCTAGAGATGATGCCATGTCTTCTCGAGACAAAATCTTTGTTCAGACTGAAGTAGGTGCGGAGATCGTTCATACTGTCTGAATAGTGTGTGTGTTTGTGTCGATATTAGACACACGATTCAGTACTAATATCTATAGATTAAGAAAAGGCAAAAGAGTTGCAAGGCGAAGGACGCAACTTGTTATTGTTACAAGCGTACCTCGCAAGTCTAATGATACACGAAGAGCACGAAAGGAGAGAGGTTTCTCATCGATATCCTCCCGGTTTAAACTGCGATAATTAAGATGGTGCACAATATACAGCGCATCTTTCCTTTCCTCATTTGTGAGCCGACGTGGGACCTGAAATCATTACGATTTCAGCCATGAGATTAAACCCGGTGAAATACAATATTACATTATTAACAAACTCCACAGTCAACGCACTGGATCTCCAGCTAAGTAGAATAGTTTTATGCCGAACTCAGTCTGATTAATTTCAAATACAATCTATTTGCATAGTTAAACCAATGGGGCTGTGGGAGCAGGTGGTCTGATAAGTCAGATAGTACTTGATGGAGGAAAAAAGTCTAATCCAAATTTGGTTCCATCTGAGCTGAAACGTTTCATTGCATAAAACTCTACGGATATTAAAATGAACTTTAATTTAATATACTAACTATCATTCCACTGTTAGTTTTCTATTCAGTCTAAGCATGAATGTAGTTATGAAGACGAAGCGGTACCTTACAAAATTATTAAATCAATTTGAAAATAAAACAAAAAGCTTGTCTCTTCCCGAGCGAGAGGGTAAGAGAAAATAAAAATAGCGATTATTAAAAATGAAGTTAAATACAAAAAGTAGACACTAAACAACGATCATAAAAATATTTCACCGTTAAATTGCAGCGAAATAGGAAAATACAGTTGACAACTATATCTGCCACTGGCTATATATATATTCATGACTTGAGCCAGCTGGAAAAAATCCAATCCCTCCATCAGCTGTAGATCACAAAGAAAGCGACCTACGCAAGACTATTCAGACCGAAGACCACAGCTCGACCTCGACAAGCAATTATCCAGATGGAGCCTTTCTCTCGAGAATAAAACACATATGAACGTGGTACATATTAAAAGGAAAAAAATACGACAAATATTCATGGTAAAGTAATACACGCGACTGAAAGAGTATTAAAAGCTAGTGAATACTGAATAGAAGAGAAATTATTATGATTAAAAAAAAAAAAAAAAAAAAAAAGGCAAATTGGAATGAGAGGATAAAGGTAAAAGTTCACCTTTCCCGTAACACTGAGGTTTTTAATGGCGGTTTAAACTGGAATGGACTCATAAAGAGAAAATACAGCCTTGGAATTTGTCTACATTCACCTCCATTTCTGGTTTGTGTTTCCGACAATTCAGCTGCCAAGGCAAGACAGGGGTAGAGACCATAGGGAAAAAGCCTGTCCTTTATCGGGAATTACCCTACGTCGGACAGACAAAAACTATTACTATTTTCGGGGAAAAAAAAATCGAGTTCGAACTTGGATAGTCAAGGACTCAAGAAGATAAGCGCATATTAATATAATAATAATAATAATAATAATAATAATAATAATAATAATCAATAATAATAATAATAATAAGAGAGAGAGAAAGAAAGGATAACAAGCACATAATAATGAGAGAGAGAGAGAGAGAGAGAGAGAGAGAGAGAGAGAGAGAGAGAGAGAGCTCTGTGTGTAATCACGCAATTTCTTCATTTGCCTAAGCAGTATCTTTCTTGTAAGCTACGTCATGGCAGCTGATTTTTCCTCCTCCATCGTCATGCTCCTGATTGGATCACGCAATTTTTGCTAAGCACCAATTACCATCGATTAAAGGAAGAGAAGCCAGTCTATCGCCTCAACGGGAATAAAAAAAAAATAAAACTTCTCGTATCCCTCCACAGCCACATTCTCGTTCCTTCAGGCATGGGCTACACGAGGACAACAATATGCTATTCTTACAGGCCTCCAATAAAAAAAAAATTATGATTTCATCAGTAGAGAAAAAATGAATAACGTTATCCGTTTAGCCGTGTAAATTCTTCATGGGAGGCAGTGCATTAAGGCGTAAGGGGACATTATCTGATGCAGGATGGGCCAGTGATTCTGCTTTTGTCTTTGTCGATGATCAGATACAAAAGGGAAAAGAAATTCATGTCGCACTCTCCCATCTCCCCTGAGACGCCCAAAAAGTAACAATTACCTCATGAAACAGATCCGCTAACCCCCACCAGGAGCTGCTATGGACGATTATATATATTTGCGCTTTGATCTCCAGAATAAACTTTTTTTTTTTCCAACGACATCGCCCTGTTTTCAATTTTGGTTAAATTCTAAAGATCAATATTGCAATAGTTTACAAAAACACGACTTCCTGAAACCGCGTCAGTGGAAAAAAGATGTAACACTTGCCTCTAGGCTTTTTAGGTTAAATCGCTATTAGTCACTTCTTGATGATTTCTTTAAAGGCAAATACGTGCAACCGAATGGAAGCACAACATAACAAGCAACACATTCTCTCTCTCTCTCTCTCTCTCTCTCTCTCTCTCTCTCTCTCTCTCTCTCTCTCTTCTCTCTCTTCTAAAAACCGAGCCTTTCGATTCTACACAGGAAACCCAAACGCCGTTTCCGTTAGTGCAAGTGTGGGTAGCGCATTAAGTCATTAAAGTTGCGAGATAATAGGTTTAAAGGCTCCAAAAGGATTACTGTGCTTCAACGCATACAACCCCCGCTTTCTTCTTCTCTCTCGCGATGTTCTAAATCGGATGTGGATTATAGCAACGGCCGCAGACCTCCGTAACCACGTCAAGTTTTCACACGAGAATAATTTTCTCAAGCCACTCGATTCCATGAGACAAAAACTCACGCAGGTAATAAAAGCAGTCAACGCAAGTCGTATTCAACAACGCATAATATACACACACGCTCAGCCGATGCGCGCGCGCACACAAAACACACGACCTATGGAGGAAGCGCACACTTGGGAAACTAACATCAGAACTAGCTGAACAGACTCCGAGGAAAACTTCAAAGACCGCCCACTCTCGGGCCAACCCTCCCGCCGCCCAACAGCAGCCACGCCCTTCGCCCATTATCAGACAACTGGTCGAAAGCGGTAAATATTGCATACGGCTTTCTTATGCACACACGTTTTATGCTGCAATGGACATTCAGGTTAAAGCCCAATTTATTTATTCTGAATAACACTTTTATTTGATTTTCAAAACCAAGTCCTCCCTCACTTAAATACACACACACACACACACAATATATATATATATATATATATATATATATATATATATATATATATATATATAAAGCTGTTTACATACGGAAATCTAATTAATAATCATTATGACAATCTGCGAAAATAGGCAATTATAAAATAGACCCATCAACATTAAAAAACTAACGCAGATATATTACTGAAAGAATCTTCAAAAAAAATGGATTAAATAACGAGGGTTCATTTCTTTGAAAAGAAAGGTAAAGAATCTAGTTAACAACGCATATGAAGAATTACAGCAAAACATAAATAAATAAATAAATAAGTAAATAAAACCTCTGAGAAAGAAATTTATACAACCAAACGGATGTAAGACTACAAAGCCAGAACACTTCAAAGAACACGAAATCTGTGAGTGAGCGAATGATGATTTCGAGTCCAAGAATGAGAGCACGAGAATTCGATAACACCACCTGGTGAGAATGCAATTGGATGATCGGCCGGCGATGGATGAAATTTTCCACACGGTCATCCGAGGGGATTGCATTCGGATGCAGTTCCCTTCTTTCCATCCAAGAAAATGACGTCGACACCACGGAGAAAGATTCTGTCACAGTTCGTCCGCCGTCGTGGTTTCCTTCCCTTTCACGAAGAATATAAAAAAAATAAAAATAAAAACCAACAACAACAACGCTGTCGATCCAGGAACGACCACCAGCTATAACTGAGACATTACGAGACCGCAACTCAAGGATTGAAGCGGGCCGCCGTATACTTGACCGCATCATCAAAGACAACTACTCCAGTCTCAGCAATTCGATGAACAAACGTCTTTGAATAATAATAATAATAATAATAATAATAATAATAATAATAATAATAATAATAATAATAATAATAATAATAATAATAATAATAATAATAAATTCAGACTGTCATCATTGCTGTCGGTTTTCTTTTAATCCTGAATTGTGTTGAAAAATAACTTACGCAACGACGGTAAAATATATTGTTATTTGAAACGAGTCGCACTACTCGACCCAAATATTACTTCTATAAAAATATCTGGAAGGCCGCGTTTCAACATCCAATGGCCGAGACCAAATACAAACTTGATGTAGGGCGAATATGCAATGCAATTTCATTCTCATCAGATATTTACCAAGACGGAAATCTCGCCCGATCGGTTATTTGAACAATGGAAATTTTGACGTTGCAAAAATCAGAATAAAATTCACTTGTATCTTATGGCCAAACTGCCTTTACATACCTTGATAGTTTTAACAAATTTCTTCTGAATCGTGGTTTAGTGTTTATGTTTGAATATATATATATATATATATATATATATAAAAAATTATATATTTATAAAATATATATATATATAAATATATATATAGTTATATATATTATATATATATAAAATATATAATCTAATAAAAGGAGCCCATAAAAACACCAAAATGTAGAGAGAAAAGTACTATATTTCAGAGACTGCTGTCTCTTCTCTACATTTTGGTGTTTTTATGGGCTCCTTTTATTAGATGGAATTCTGTTGTTACAGAACACTTTTACCAGTCATATATATATATATATACATATATGAATAATTATCACATCACCGTGATTCATATAAATTACTGGAGCTACAAATGTCCTTTTATATCTAATTTGCTCTACATCGGAAATTAATATATTTTATATATGTAAACCGAAGGGGAATTTTTTAGTTGATAACAAAATTTCGTCCCTCCCTCCCAATATAAATAATAACATATAATATATATATCATATATGTATATACATCTACCTTTTGCGGGTTATATTCATATCTCCAGAATGTGTGCCGAAGAAAAATTACCACGCAAAAAAATACCTTATAATACAAAGTAAGGATAAACTGCAATATATCTCCCAAGTTCCACCACCCGGTGCTTTTCCTAAAACAAACATAAGAGAAGTATCCTACAAAACAAAGTTACTTGCATATAAACTACTTATATGAAGTAACACAATCCCAAGACAGTGATACTCCCAAGGAGCCAGTCTCCCATAACATCGATTAACCAAAGCTTGCTTAATAACGAGGCCGTTCAAGCAATAGCAAAAGTGGAAAGTGCATGAATTATGAAAACCACAAAGATAAAAAAAAAAACAACAACGAAGGAGAGAGAGAGAAAGAGAGAGATGAGAGTGAACATTTAACAGGTTTCATTTATTTCTTCTATTATTATAACGTTAATTTGTAGCGTTATTAGCAAAACGAACCGTAGAATCCGGCGCTTTTGAACGCAAATACTCTCTTGCTTTAAAGACAAGTGATTCATATGGTGAACAGCAGTTTGAAAGAATACTGGAAATGTACAAGTCGATCATTCTTATGGCCTCGTGACTAGTTTTAAGAACGATTTTGAAATCCAATAACATCTACAACCAATTTCTTTTTCCTCTACATGAAGACCAGCCAGACTTATTTTCCAGGAGTCTAAGTTTTTTTTTTTTTCTTTTTCATGACAGAAAAAGAAACCCCCAAGTTCTAATTAATATCAACAGTCTTCTACCAACATCTTTTAATTACTGAGAGAGAGAGAGAGAGAGAGAGAGAGAGAGAGAGAGAGAGAGAGAGAGAGAGAGAGAGAGAGAGAGAGAGAGAGAGAGAGAGAGAGCTATTACCCACGTCGGTGTTTGCTCTCAAAATATACGAACTATATTGAAAGGCAGAAATTTCTTTCCACGAAAACCACGAGACTTTAGGACTGGAAAATCAGAATTAGAAAAAAAAATAAATAAATAAAACTCCACACAAACACAGGCAGTTAAAACAGAAAACTTCTTGCATAGCAAAACCCAAGATGTGTGTGAATAAAATATCCTGCAAACTGAAAGGACGGGCCGCCGTCTGACAGCGGCAATTAATGACTGGCGCATTCTATTCTCCTTTTTGGAGCAGTTGGTTTAATTCTTCCCTTCAGACTCGCGGTATATAAGCGACTCCCCAACGCAAACCTTCCACGAACAGGAAGAAAAGAAATACGGCACCAGACTTTGCAACCTCATATTTTGCAACCTCACCAAGTTCATATGAACAGAAAGATAGTTTTAGCCCTAAAAATAGAGAAGTTTTCCAGTTCCCTTTATTCTCTCCATAAAAGCTCTCTGAAGTGAATGGCAGCAAAACACTGTGAGCGATATATTTCTTGCCTTTGAAACCCATCCAGAATTGCAGAAAACTTTTCAAAAGATCTTGGTTTCTTTAGAGAGTGTTTCACTCATAATCTCACTTAAATACATACATGTATATACATAAACATTATATGTTCATATACATATATATATATATATATATATATATATATATATATATATATATATATATATATATATATATATATATATATATATTAGAACACGGATACAGTGTTTAACTTTGCTATATATATACTATATAATTAAATAGAAATCTCCGCTGACCTAATAAGGAACAGCAATTAGCAATACTACTTGACAAATGTAGAAAAGTAAAGGATGGAAGAAAACGTATGGCCGAAGAGAAAGGATGAGACGAGGATGAAAGAAGAAAAAGGAAAATTTATTTTAAAATATTTTCTTTTCTAGTAAGTCGGAAGTTTTTTTATTTTCTAGTAAGTCGGAAGTTTTTTTTTTATATCAAGAAAAGGATCCTCTGAAAGCAGGAGCAGGCGCCGCCTTTTCATGTATTTCTGACGTCTCCGAGGGCAATGTCAGCTTCCAGGCAACAATGACGGCAATAGGGAATGAACCAAGAGATCAAGGGAACAGGAGGTAAAGTAAAGAAAGACACCATATTTAGCAGAAAATGAAACATAAGTTGAGGGAACCATGGATGCGAGGAAAGCGCGCACCGCCTTCACAAAATTGGACAAATGCCAATCGGAAAACATGAAAACGACAATATTGACACAAATTTATGTATTTGTTCCCAAAATATGCATTGGTTCATCAACAAAAGACTTTTGAATCTACCGCACAAAATTCCGCATTGGCGGTCATTTGGAAAATTCAAATATAACGCGAAATTGAAGTTAAAAGAAGCATCACTACTGTGAAACTATTTCTGCTTTTTGACTATTTTGATTTAATTAAAATGATATCGTCTGCACCAAATTCTACTGTAGAGTACGGAAAACAAATTTTGCTAAATAACGATGTTATTTCTGGCCATGCAATTTGGTAGTACTCAAACAAACGCTGGGCAATGTTCGGATGCTCCATCCTCCGTCATCACGGTTCAAGTAAATATATGACATAGCGTTTGCAAATTTGTTTTTAAATGAATTACTTAAATCATAAACGGCAAGGAAGAGGTGTTGATTCATCAGAACCTCCCCCTGACTGCTTGACATACAGCTTAGTTTTGCCTCTGTAAACTCCAAATTGTCATTCACTATCCATTCATCTTTGCGACAGTTCACCAGGAACGAAAAAAAAGCTAAAATAGCTATAGATTCGCTTAAAAGTACCCCAGTATATTTTCTGTACCCTCGGCAGCCATTTTCCCTCCGCGTCCTCAGACTTTTCCTTCACAAATAACCTACAGGTAATATCTTTAGGGTTTGCTTTCACCTGTCCTGCTATCGAACACGTTCCCTTTAAGCGATTTCGGGTCAAGGATTCTTCTTAGCTGGCGTGCGCAGTTTCCTTTCGTTCGTCCACTCTCTTCTATTATGGCATGTCCTTTTCTCCGACACCCGACCTGGCTTCGCATTTCCTAAGCCGGATGGGGAAATGCTTTTGACAAAGGGAATCTAAGAAGAATTTTGTATGTCAGGGCAGATAAAGCCTTGGCAGACCAACAAAGCCAGCCTATGTTTCTTTTTCGGAAAGAGGGGGGAGGGGGAGTGAAGGATTTGTACCTGGCGATTTTCCATTGCCTTTGTAGCCTTAGGAAATATGTTACGGTTTGTTTGTTTGGTTTGTTTGTATGGTGTTTTTACGTTGCATGGAACCAGTGGTTATTCAGCAACAGGACCAACGGCTTTACATGACTTCCGAACCACGTCGAGAGTGAACTTCTATCATATGTTGCCTGTGTTGTAGAGACTAGTTTGGAATGCAACGCGTAAAACATCGAATTCACGAAAAACTATAGCAATAAACTTCGTTATTGTTTCCCCTCGTACTTCTAAATGATAATGTACTTTTACGTAGTTTATATTCGTCATCTGACATATAAAAAAAAATTAGAAATATACACGAGAGCGTGACAATGTTCAGTGATATGCGAAAATGACAACAATGGTGACAGTTTTGAAAGATTTTCAATCTTCAAGGACGCAGGTTTTTGTCTTTGTATTTCCGGAAGTTGTGGTCCAAGCTTAACTGAAAACGACGATATTATCAAGCCAACCGGAAACAAAGCCCTTTTTATTAAAAAATAAATAAAATAAAAATAAATACCATTCCGCTGTGAGGATACTCTGCTACGGAACCAAAGTCTGGCTATGTTTTTACATGAAATTAAAATAGGTGACCAGACTCCACAAAAGTTATGGGGCAGAATATGTTAAATGAATTTTCATTACGAGACCAACGGGGCCGGTATTTAAGTCTAAACCCTCGGGGTGATCTGTATTGTATGTATATATGTATGTATGCATGTAAGAAGCCTATATAAACGACCTCAATAAACTCCTCGGTGCGACGCCAGTAAGAACTAACCAATCAATACATATATGAAACACAAATATATACCTTGCAAATACGCAGTTTCGTATCGTATCTTGTATTTCCATTGGTAAAAATTTTAAAATCGAAATATTGAACACTTACAAATATATATATATATATATATATATATATATATATATATATATATATACACACAAAACCAGCAAGGCTAGAAAATACCAGCTCATATTACCGAAATATTCAGTAAACCCCAGCCTAAAACGACAATGATTCGTTCAAAGGAAACTCGGCCGCCGGTCGTGGGAGGTAACCCCCCCCCCCCCCCCCCCGCCCCCCCCCCCCCCCCCACCCCCTGGGCCTTTAGATTGATAGCAATAAAAGTCGCACAGCCAACATACAACCACGGCCTTGAATAAATATGGAAGAATGTAATATCGCAATTGCCTCTTCTGTCTCCACCTGCCCCGCCCCTCTTTCATAACAACAGAAACGACTGGACCACGAGCTCCATTTGAGGAATTATATTCTTTCAGAACAATGTACAGTTTAGAAAAGAAGTGGCAAGAGTAAATAAACAGAAAAACTTATATACAACACTAGCCATCAATCATATTTTCTACCGCCAGAATGGTAGGTAAGAAAATCCTTGAAAAGCAAACTTCCTTTGAGGGAAAAAACAGTGCAAAGGAGACTCTTCCATCCCCTTCAGAGAGCAACATCAAATCGATTATACAGCTTTCTTCACTCTTAATAATCGCCTTGATAACTTGCGCATAAAAACACGACTTAAATAAAATAATAATAAAGTTGTTTGTAGGCTCGCTCCCAGAGTAAGCTAAAATGCATTTGATTAAATATACTATGGAACCTCTTATTTGATACCTGTTGGTAGTTTATATATTATATATATATATTATATATATATTATCTTTATTAATTATTATTCTAGGTTCGTATGTTGGATATATAATTATATATATATCTAAACTCCAACAGGTATCAAATAAGGGGGTCCATAGTAAATTTAATCAAATGCATTTTAGCTTACTCGGGGAGCAAGTCTACAAACTACTTTATTATATATATATATATATATATATATATATATAAATATATATATATATCATATTATATATATATATTATAATGTATTGTGAGTTTTTGTAACAATATTTCTGCATTCACATATTTGTATTCAGTAAAGATGATATACGTACGTATATCCGGGAACAGGGATACACAGTACATGAAAACGCTCTTTACGGTACTCGGCCCATACATGTCCTTCTGGTTGTTTTCCGGTGAATATTTACTGTCACAATATTTACATCCACTTGGTAAAGACCAGCATCATTAATAAGCTATAAAACACACAGAGACATTGCGATGTAGATCCCAAAATTCAGAATGGAAAGCTCAATGGGAGGTAATGACAGAAAACGGGTGCTGTGCGACATTAACCTGACGGGGGGAACTTCGATAATATCGACTGACATCGGGGATGCCGGCGGTGACTGGAACAAAGAAAAACCAGTACATAGTTCCCGAGACCCCTTCCACGGCCCCTCACCACCACCCACCCTTTTACTGCATTTTCAGATACCCGCTGGTGGCACGTGCGATGTTTCCTATCAAAAGAGAATTCCCTTTTGCGATGTTTCCATCAAAAATGCATTCAAAGACTTGTCTGTCGCACAGCCTGACTGGGAGCTCGAATTTCAAAGGACTTCTGGAATCTGTGAACATAACTTTAAAAAGGCGACGCGCATCGGAGTAATCAATACGACATTCTATCTGTTAAACAAGAAAAAAAAAAAAACTCGATGATGAGACTGCGTAGTTTTCATCCTCATTGACAAGCATCACTCATTATGATTACGATGACGTAATCATGTATCGCATAAAATTATTTAAAACCAGAAATAAATTTATTAAATTGAAAAATAAAAAAACAAACATACGAAATAAAGTAACAAAAAAGATTGTGCTGCACAAATTATGATCAGTTACACATCATGTTTATACAGCATGAAGTATCATTCCAGAATTTTCTGAATTTATAACCTGTTCCTAAGAGGCTGGTTGGTCACAACTTATTTTTTTACACCGTGACGGGTTCTCTCTATTGCATCCTCTCTCGTCTCTGTTTATAGTTTTAATGTATCATGATAAACATTACCCTACGGCAACACCATTCAATAAATAAATACACTTACATGTAAGCTCAACAATTGGAAACACAAGCATAAATAGAAATGGGAAAACTAAATACAGTGATAAATTAATTACAACAAAAACTTTATACAAATACTAACCTCAACAACAGTGCAACATTTAAGTGAAACTCTAATGTTACCTTAAAGCGCAGAGCCAATGCATATCATTTTCTCTGAAATTTTTCGCCCAGTGTTTATACAATTTTCACTTTTTACATCTACAATTGACTTCCCCCTTTACTATAGGGACACGCTACTGAATAGACATTAAAAACGTCCATAATCAAGTTCTTTCTTTTATATTTATTTACTTACAAGATCTCACTAAATTATCCATTTCCAGAAGAGAATGTTCTCTAGCGCAACCCGCCAATCAGACCATAAAGAAATCGACTTAAAAATGAAAAAAAGGCATCAACACCTGTGTGTTTACCAACTCGAACCTTCCCTGAGCAGAGAATTACGATCAATTTTCTGCTTTCACCAAGAGAGCAATAATACAAGTTGGCATCTGCCGCCCGTAATGAGAGTGCCATTAGCCAACTGTGCAGTTTGCAGGCACGCCCTCCCGTAATCAATGCAAATAAACAAAAGATTTCCACTCTGCTGAACGTCCTCTCTCTATCTCTCTCTCGTCTCTCTCTCTCCCTCTCTCTCTCTCGAGAGAGAGAGTTCTCACCCCGCAGCCGTTTTCTTTTAACTCTTGTGATCGCCGTTTCTTGATAAATTCATTTGCTCTTTATCTTACCTGCGTCACACATTGTCAATTCCTTTTTTCTCCATCGGACGACAAGATATAAGTGAATCTAGCGTTAACAACGTGCTATTTAATCTAAAGGAGACACGAAAATAAGCTGAATGAATCCTTGGGTAGAGCTTCCAGTAATTTATAGATGAATTTGAAATTAAACAATGAATATAAACTAAAATATCAGCAAGACCCCCCAAAAATAAAGAAAAGAAATGTATGATTTAGGTTTATAGAACTCCAATACTACACGCTGCATTATCTATACATAAACAACTACACGCTGCATTATCTATACATAAACAATGTCATACAACGCGCTGGTCTCAATTTTAACAGATTTAACCATCCAACAAAACAAAATCCATGGATGGTGCATTCCCGAATCCGAAAGCTTTCTTGGATGGAGCAACGTTGATAATTGGACTCAGGAAATCCTGAAGCAGCAGCCATAGGATACAGATATCCGATCCTTATCCGATTTTACGCAACAAGAGTCTTGGAAGATAGGCAACAGAGATTTTGCAAACGTGCAGATACGAGAAGAAGCCAGAGAGAGACCTTGTATTAAATTTACTATTAAGAGAAATGCGCAAACAATTCAAAGGATATACGAAATATTGCACAAGAGGGAGACAGAGAATACCTTTCTCACGTCTTTAGTTTTTATCTTTCCTCTCGACTTACTCCTCCCTTTACTGTGACCTACTACAGTCGACTAAAAACCAAGTATCTAATTCAACAGCTTGGGTCAACAGGCGCAGACATTCGTCCTACTTGGTCCGACAGAGAGAGAGAGAGAGACTCACTCTTCAATGTCAAGGGACAAGCACTGTTGTTACTATTTGAGAAAAAAAAAAAAACACGCAGATGAAGAAAAGACAGCAGTAGCCAGATCTCTCTCTGTCATTTCCACTTCCTCTTTTCTCTTCCATCACAAACAAAGTAAGAGGAGGACACGCAAACTCAGGACATAAACATGCAAACAGCCATTATAAATTGTAGTTGAGTATCTGTGTCTCATTTACTTCCCATTTTACCGTCGAGGAGAGCATTCCGGCACTGGCTTTTTACCACCGTGGGAAAAGGACCAGATGGTCTGTCAGCAAATCTCTTTTGAATCCATCCAACGCACAAAATCCATCTTCACTTGCTTGTCAGAAATATCAACCGCTACATAACTGCATTTCCCACGGTGTAATAACTGTAGTACTAGTACCTTCGAAGAGATGCCGCTACTTGTTAACCATTACAACCACTCTTTCTTCGTATGTAAGTTTCCATTACAGATATCTACCCAATATGATATCAGTGCAAGTAATGTCTGAACAACAAGAACTAATATAAAATATGTTACCTACAATGTATACAATTATATGACTAGAGAGAGAGAGAGAGAGATTCTAAAAATAACATCACCTAAATCAAAGCAATCTCATATCTGTAAGCAGCTACTGTACTTGAAAAAGAATGATACATTTTATTGTATCCAGTACCAGTCGTTTATGAACGAACGAAACTGGGCAGCAACAAACCTTAGTAGACGTCGTTATTACGTCTAAACAAACCCGGAAAACCACGAGTAACTGCCATCGACCTAATATCCTGTAGTACTACTTGACGTGATTCTCTTAGCTTGCCCAGGGTCTACTTGACAAGTTTTCATAATAACCCATTATGTGACTCCGTACCTAATAAACACAAAGAACCTAACAAAATTTGTTGTAAGGAGATAAAATAATCCAAAAGACTTCAATAAACAAAAAAGAATGGCATTCGATTTGCAGTTGACAATCAGTCTCTTTTAGCCCCGTTTTCTTCTTACTGTTACTATGGATACATGCAACAAAACAATATCGAGTGCCGATGGGCCTCTGTTGTTGCCACAAAGAAAACGGTGGTCCCGCTGATATTAAGAGTAGTGTATGTTTATCTGTTTATTACACGTATTGAATACCGAAAACATTGCCAGTTATATCACAATTCAAAGCACGCGTTACGTATGATTTTTTTTTTAACGAAAAGATTTCATTAAAACTTCACTGAAAGACTTCCTTAGGGTACAACAGAGAGGGAGAGACAAATGAACATTAAAACACTTTGTTTTACCACGTCATACCTACGTAGTTCCTCTGGCCAGAAGCCAACGTGATAAATGTCAACTTCATCCAGATCAGTTACATAAACCCTACGGAATTGTCCCTTACAACTTCGCCGCTACCGAACTCTTACAGAAAACAAATTTGGTTCTGTTGGAGGACGACCTAAATGTCAAGTCCACAGATATTAAAGACTAGTCCTTGGGGCTCGAGAGGAGTACGATTACATACGCACTCGTGCATAGGAACTCTTGGGCATTGTAAATTATATGGATCCGTGCAATGGTCTCCCAATTCACCCAGAAATATACGCTTCACAAAAAGAAAAAAATGTATGTATTCATACATTCATTTTGGCATAAAAATGCATGTATAATAGTTACGTGGCCGTCAACAGCGCCAAGGTTATGAGTGCAATGTTTGTCATAACGTGAGTTTAATCTAATAAGGACTGTGACTCAGTGGAGGGTGTCGATTCACTTAGGGGAATTAAAGGATAAATCTTCGGGACGAGGGTTGGTTGGGAGAGGAAGACATCAGGATTGCGTCCGATATATAAGGGAAAACGCGAGTTCATGGGGGAGAGAAGTGGCGAGAAATTAATGAATATAAATGAAAGAAAACGATACAAACTACCCAGTATTCTCCCCCTCTATCACGCTTTGAAAGCCAGCTAATGAGAAGGATACAACGACGCAACAGTGGAGGAGAGAATAAGGGTCATTATGCTTAGAAGTGGTTTGGTCATGTACAGAGCTGGGAGGAAAAATGACTCCTAAGAATGGTTCAAAATTCTGTCATCTTAGGGAAAGAAAACACAAAGTACTGGAATGGCGGAGATATAGAAATGTCAGAAAGTAAGAACCAAAATATCTCGGTACGAAAAGGCGTATACAAGAGATTGGCACAGGATATCTAGGACGATTATCCAAGACTCACCGATGAATGGGATTATGACTGCCATCTTGTATATCTCCAAAGACATTACCTCTCAGACCAAAAGGGCTACTTCTAGAAATGGTCCGTATGCATAAGAATCAGATGAATACCTTTTTCAAGCATACGATCAAGACGCTCCAGAGATCTGCCTCAATATCCTACGCCTATTCACATTTCTCTCTCTCTCTCTCTCTCTCTCTCTCTCTCTCTCTCTCTCTCTCTCTCTCTCTCTCTCTCTCTCTCTCTCGACATCAGCAGCTTCGGGGGGAAGGGATGTCCAGTACCACATCACTGGTTCTAAATTGGGGCGGACTGGAGTTTCCTCCTGATATGAAAAGACCCTGATAAGGGAGATAGCGAAGGAGAAGAAACCAAAACCAGGAAATTAACAACAGAGGGTTTTAGAAGAGACAAGAAGGGAAGAAAATCAGAAAGCTGGAGGATTCATTGCATCAATGGGGTCAAAAGACCTCCAAGCCCATTTTTTTAAAGAGAGGAGAAGGAAAGGAAAAAAAGAAAGGAAAGAGAAGAAAAAAGAAAAGAAAAAAGGAAGGAAGAAAAAAGAGAGAGAGAGAGGAAGAGAGAGAAGAGAGAGAGCGAGAGAAAAGAGAAAAGAAAAGGGAAAAAAAGAGGAAGAAAGAAAGACAAGAAAAGAAGAGAGAAAAAAGAAAAAGAGAAGAGAGAGTATACAATTTACCATTATTTGAAAAACGTCCGCAAAAGCGCTTGCAGCGTGCACAATAAGCAGTTATACAAGACTATATATATATAGAGTGATAGAGATATATAGATATGAATATATTATATATATATATAAATGTGTGTATGTGTATATGTGTATTTACCATATTTGTATATACATACACACGTATGTATATATATAAAACTAATATTAATATATATATATATATATATATATATATATATAAATATAATATAGCCATATCCATATTAACAGAAATAATCACAGACAGACCATATATCTACAAAGGATCAGGATCAGTGGAAGGAAGAACTCTCTGTGGACAGAAATATTGGGGAGCCAAGTCAAGAGGATCTGAGGTGGGGACAACTGAATGCTGATGTCCCACACTCCCAGTGCACCCAGCATCGGTCCTTTGATCTTGAAGGATGTGAAGAGATCTCATAAGACTCCATATCCTACATCAAGCAGGATACGACGTTGAAAAACGAGAATGACATGGGAGTTCGAGAAGCGTGGGGCGGCGGGGGAGGAGGAGGAGAAAAAGATTAGGGCAGCCATATACAGTCAAGCGCAAGTCAATGTACATATATATAAACTTGCACGTACACACGCGCGCGCGCACACACGCAACACACACACATATATATGTTGTGTGTTGTATTATTCAAACACACACACACAACACATATATATAATATATATATATATATATATATATATGTGTGTGTATTATATATATAATTGGTGTATATACATATATATATTATATATATATATATTTTTATAAATATAATTATATATATATGGTGTGTATATATATATTTATATATATATATATATTATGTTATGTAATACATATATAATGTGTGTATTAATTATATAATATATATATATATAATATATATAATACTATATATATATATATATACACACATATTATTTGTTGTTGTTGTTGGTTGTTGTGAACAAGATCGAATGGCGATATACTTCAAAAGAAGTAAACAAACCACAAAGCAAATACAGAGGGTGAAACAAAAGAAATATATAAATAACTACCGAGTATTTACTTTAATCATTAATAAACGCGAGAGGAAATGGACTAATAAAGGGAAACACATCAATAATAAAGCGGTGTGTGCAGCACATCGTACATTCCCAAAGCAAACGACGACCAAAGCGTCCATAGTGGCCTGGACATGACCCACGACCTTTCGGTCCATAAATGTTTTCGAGGAACTGAATGTTAAAAAGAAGATTCGACTTTGATGACATACTCATGACGTCAGCGGAGGCTTTCAATAAAAGTATCGGTGACAATATTTAAAAATTGGAAAGTCAATATATATTAATAATAATATTCAGTTAGGTTGATGATTTCATGCTTTTTTCGAGGGATTTAATGGCCGAATTTTCAAGATCCTCGAAATATAATTAATAAATAATAATAATAATAATAATAATAATAATAATAATAATAATAATAATAATAATAATAATAATAATAATGATTTATTAATAATGCAGAATTCATAGAAAAGAAGAAAAACATAAGGAATACCGGATAGACCCCTGACGACTACGGCCTGTTCCCGACCTACGAGACACACCAATATACCTGTTGACGACCCCCAGCCTTTCCCTAATACCCCGTTGCCTTTGATAACACCAGCCCGAAATTCCGTTGTAATACCAGCGTGCCAGAAAGAGAAATCATAAGGAGAATTGAAAGAATTTTATATAGCATCAATTCTGTGAATTCTGCCATTATTTTTTAATAAAACAGTTTGAAAGAAGGTCTGTTTCCAGCATACAACAACAACAACAACAACAACAACAACAACAAACAACAACAACAACAACAACAATAATAATAATAATAATAATAATAATAATAATAATAATAATAATAATAATAATACTAGAGACAGCGAATCTTCTTCTTCTTCCTATCTTTAACCGGCGTCAATGATCCTGGTAGTCACGACGCCAGATAATTACTAATTATTCATTCATTCATTCATTCCCATCTTTAACCCATTTTTATATGGGGTCGCCGTTGTGAATGAGTCGTCTCCATCGATTTCTGTCCTGTGCATCGTTCTCATTAATACCTTTTAATAGCATATCTTCCCCTACACAATCACTCCAGCTCTTTCTTGGTCTTCCCTTCTTCCTTCTACCTCGCACTTCCATTTCCATCGTATGTCTTTCAATATGATGTCCCTCTCTTCGTACCATAATAAAAACAACGAATAATCAGGGTTTTCAGTAAGTGTCCACTGATATGAACTATTTTGACCCAGGGTCACAGTAACATAGTCCCTTCAAGTCATAAATATTCCAAGAGCAGAAAGCGTTATGGACACGCTTGCATGTACCAGGAAGTGAGTGACGAATACAACCGCCAACCTCCAAATAAAGAAAAATTTATTTTTGCGTCGTAGCACGACCCATAAACATGAACCGGAAGGTTATGATACGATAAGAGTTATCGATGACCTATCAGGAGGGGCTCAAGAGGCCACCCTAAAGCCCTCCCTCCCTCCCTACATGTGTCGGGGCTACTCCCTTAACAGAGAGAGGTCTTTTCCACTCGAAATAAAACAAGCGGCAGCCATAAAATGGGACCGTGGAAGAGGAGTAACTGAGGAACGAGAGGACACTTCCAGTAAGACCATGAATGCTAAGTACACTTAACTGGCGATGGAGAGCTGACCAAAAATGATTGTTATCCGACAATACAAATAATAAAAATGACACATTAAAAAAAAATTTTAACCGCTCATTATACATATACAAAACTAGTATGAAATTCTTCGCGGTACAAACCAATACAAAAACTTACATACACAGATCACACAGCATCATAGAGACGTACAGCTTAGAGGTTTTCGAATCAGCAGTGTTATCCCTTTAATAAGCCTGATATAATCTGACGAACAAGCTCATGTACAGGGCAGACGTGGAAGAACCCAGAGTTCCAGTGGAAGGACGAAGGGCGCGTTGTTTATAAGCGAAATCCGCCGATTTCGATCAAGCATCTTCGTTTTCCCCGCTGATGGAACGCGAGATAAAACATGCACGAGCGGGGTTATCAATTTTGAAGGATACTCGCATTCAGAACATCAAGGCCATTCAAGGTGAAGATGGTGAATAAGAACGCAAACAGGACAATATGTCACACGAATTATTGCTGGAAACTTCACTCAGGCACACTTGATTTACCTTTTTACATTAAATACGTAACCAAGTATATTCATTATTTATGTATAACTGAATCACGAAAGTTTGTAACGTTATAAATCCATAAATAAAGGTATAAGCCACGAAGGCAAGATAAACAACGGAGTTTCTGCAAGATCTTTCAACTCAACGTTCTTTACTTAGCAGACAAACTGTTTGTCTGCTAAGTTAGGACGTTGAGTCGAAAAATCTTGCAGAAACTCAGTTGTTTATCTTTCCGTTTGTCTGCTAAGTAAAGGACGTTGAGTCGAAAGATCTTGCAGAAACGCCGTCGTTTATCTTGTCTTCGTGGCTTATACCTTTATTCATTATTTATCAATAATTATAGATCATTGATTTTTATAATGTCTAATATATATTTCATTCTACATCTTCACTAATATTAATCCCTTTCTCTCACATTTCTTAAGGCTTGAGAGAGAGAGAGAGAGAGAGAGAGAGAGAGAGAGAGAGAGAGAGAGAGAGAGAGAGAGAGAGAGAGCCTCATCAATGCAGGAATTCTTAAACGGAATCTGATTAAGCCTTCATAATGCATCTAAGTGGAAGAAAGGATTACGTTACCTCCACTTCCATTGGATTCCCACATTTCCTTTAGCGATTCCCGAGAGAGAAAGAGCTGCACGATGATTCCAGGAAGTTGTAAATAGCGCCTCATATGATTAAGTTCCCGGCAACATTTCCAGTGTGTTTTAGAAACTACAATAGTTAATTACAAGAGAGTTTTGAACCCCACAACTACTAATCGGCTGAAGTTTAAATTATATCAGTGGCTCAGTAGAAACTCTAAGTCGATACTAACAATTCCTATTATTAATTTCATAATTACCGATCAATTCATACTCGGATACTGACATGAAACATTTACTTTTATCGACGTACGTAATGTATCTAGTTTTACAATATATTTAAGGGAACCAATAATAGGTCATAAGAGTCTAGTATTCAACGAAAGGAATCATCATTTATTATTATCACTAATCATCATCATCATCCCCAAAACGCCTCTCTGCTGCAGCTCTGCTTTGCGATCTCTCTCTCAACCCGTCAAGGTTAAATATTTTAGAGAATTCGCAAGAATTTTCCGGCAGAAGAGAAAAACTCCAGAACAGCCCCAGAACCGAATTTCCACAATGAAGCGACCCCCCCGCGCCACTCCCTCAATGGGGGAACGTTTGCGACCACATGAATGGCGCAATGAGTTTCGGGGCAAAATACCGCGAGGGAGCGACTTCCCCTCTGTAATTAGGAAAGCTTAAGGGGAATGGCGTCGCCAACAAATGGGAATGATGAGGGTTATTTCATCCCTCGTAAATCGAGGGCGATGTTCCCTCTCTGTCAATTACATTTTTAATAGAATTACACCTAAAATACATTTCACGTTTGCAATGATGACGATTGAAAGCATCAAATGTGTTTATATTAAGGACATAATCCTTCTGTATTTAAATTTTCGCCATATCTGGTGACTGCTAAATGGTGAAAGAAATAACAACATGCTAATGACAGCAATCGTCTCTATATAATACAACAATGTATAGGCATAAATATACTTTGTGTAACAACGATAGTCTGCGGGGAATCAACTCCACGATCAGGTATATTTATAAATCATCATAGCCAGTAACGACGACATCGAAAACGATAAAACACAAAGTGTAACGAGTGCTGATCTGAGATAGACTTGTATACAAATGGAAAAGATCTATTTTATAATACGCTCGACATAATCGAGCACAAGTTGAAAGAAAATGTGGCAAACTGGCAAGCAATTGCAATTTCATGGAGATCTCTCGGTGCACGTCAGGAATTAAATCTTGACCTAAATCTTTATATACTCGTGAGACAAATATGCAACTTTCATTTGTCCTTTTACAGTTAAGTACGATAAAGCTGGAGCACACGACAAATGCCTTTATCACCCAGTTTCAACAGTCCGTCTAGCTTTTTTGTTTTATTACTTTACACACACGTATATACATAAATACAGATAGACAGACACACACATTATATATATATATATATATATATATATATATTATGATGAGAGAGAGAGAGAGAGAGAGAGAGAGAGAGCCGCGCGCATGTCTGTCGGACTGCTTTGAAATAACCATAAGGTACAATGGCTATATTGAAACAACTTTTAGTCTCGATACTGTGGGCAAAATATAAAGGAAAAGTATCTTGCTTGTACGACACAATAGCAGGTTCACTGGGCCACGCAAAATCAATGACAATGGACACGGTGAGCAGGAGAGTGAACTTTTCTTTTTCGAGAAAAGGTTTCGAAATGCCAAAAAACTGCGATTTATTGAAATTGTAAAAATTCTGCCTTTGATTTGATAACTATATAATATATATATATATATATATATATATCTATTATAATATATATAATATAAATATATATATATATAATACGTAATATATATATTTTTAGAAACACGTTGTTTATTGTTCATTTGAATAACAATGCTGCTTGTTCATTTTCTCTACAGCGATTATTGTTTGTTTGTTTGTATGGTGTTTTATTACGTTGCATGGAACCAGTGGTTATCCAGCAACAAGACCAACGGCTTTACGTGACTTCCGAACCACGTCGAGAGTGAACTTCTATCACCAGAAATACACATCTCTGACACCTCAATGTTATGCCCGAGAATCGAACTCGCAGCCACCGAGGTGGCGGGCCAAGACCTAGCCGACCACGCCACTGAGGCGCGCTCTCTACGGCGATTATGATCATTTTTCAACTCCGCAGAATCTAATTACATGACTGACTGACTCACCCCACTAACCTGTGAAATACGGAAGTCAGTCATCATAACGAATCAAGGCTCGAGATATCGTTCGCAATTGATGAAATCTTATCCACTTATTTGGTCTTTTTTTTTTTTCCTTCGCAAACCGTCGCTTAAAGAATCCTTGGAAAATGACTAGGCAGGCACAGAGGCTATTTGCTGGTTCCAAAAGAAAGTAGCCTCATTATGAAGTGTAATAGAAGTTGTTGAAACTTGAGGAAGCGAGTTCTAACAATCCAGGCATCATAAAGAAGTCCTGGACCGTGCGTGGCATTCAATCGATTCACCTTGGGAGGATCTTGTTTTAACGGGACATTGAGCCCACAAACCAAAATCCTACGCACTCCACGTAGGAGGACACACTCCCAAAAAAAAAAACTAACTTACCTCCTTTGGCCCTGTTATCAATTAATTAATTAGTTGGTTAAATAAAGGTTGCCACTACCGCAATAACTATTAAAGAAAAAAACGAGTTCCCGATTCGTTTCAAAAGATTTTATTTTTAGTAAATACAAAAGTATAGCAATACACAGCAGGCGTGTGAATATCAGTGAAATGGAGTGTGATTAGCAAATTCGCCTTAGGGAAAGTCAAGTCATCGTACGAGTTCATATGTAACATTAAGTACAACTCCACACTGTGAACTTGTAAAGAACCCAACCGTGCCCTTGCCTAGTGGCGCCCGCCTCAAGAGTCCTCCCAAGTTTTCAAAGGCTGCACTAAAATCTTTACGACCGCAAGGAGTTAAAAAATAAAATAAAATACAGCTGAAAACGTATATTCTTTCTCCCAGGGGATAAACAAAAGAAAAGTTCTCTTCCCTGGAAGCGAAGATATATGCAGCCTTGGGATCCCGGTTTAATATAATGCGCGGAGGCTTTTCTCGAACTGCCGGAGAAGAACCTTGGCAGCCTCCGAAAAACAGCCCAGGGCTGGATCCCCAGGTCCGCCCCAAATTCATGATAATGACAGCGCGCGCGTCGCAGTGTATTTCAGCAATGACAACAGTACGACCCTCAAAACTCCTTTTGTTATTTTTTTTAATGTGACATTAAGTAGCGACCAAACTAATGAGCAAAAAATATGTTGAGAGAGAGAGAGAGAGAGAGAGAGAGAGAGAGAGAGAGAGAGAGAGAGAGAGAGAGAGAATTAGTTACTCGGTACACATTACTTTGCTACGCGTTTATTACATGGCAAATACCGCCAGTTGAATTTACAGATTATATACGCATGTTTCGCCCTTAACAATCCATTTCCAAAACACGACTTTCCTTGCCTGAAGTAAAAATAGCATGTAAAAAAAAAAAAAAAACAGTAATTTTTCATTGGAGGATGCAAAAATTAATAAACAAGGAATCGCGTTATAGAAGAAGACCTTCGCCATTTTGACGGCGAAGCCAAGTGCCCGAAGAAACGTGTCAAGTGGTGTCGTAGCATAGAAAAAA
The DNA here is from genome assembly GCF_015104395.2 of Macrobrachium nipponense. Classification (NCBI taxonomy): domain Eukaryota; kingdom Metazoa; phylum Arthropoda; class Malacostraca; order Decapoda; family Palaemonidae; genus Macrobrachium; species Macrobrachium nipponense. The sequence continues at coordinate 31,765,030 of NC_061094.1, forward strand.
AAAAACGAAAAGTTTCACATGACCCACTTGCTTCTCAAAGGCGCATTTTGCATCAGTAGGAGATTCAGACAAGAAATGTGCGATATGAGGAAAGTTCCCAGCTATGATTTGCATACAATACACTAAGAATAAACTAAGATCCAATGGTAGCATGAGAAAATAATTAATAATAAAATAATTAAATAATAATAATAATAAAAATAATAATAATGAAAATAATAATAATAATAATACCTAAATGAAAAAGTGCTAGTAGCAAATGAGGAATGAGCAGTGACGAATTTTCCTGTAAATAAAACGAAACATGACAAAACTATCACAGTTACAGCACTAATTAAACGATTCACATGAATTACACCACCAAAAATAAAAGCTACTTGGGAAGGACCACATAACTTACGAGAGCCATATTTTCTGACATAACAAATGGCGAACACATTGCTGTCTCAAAATTCGACACTGTTCACGTGAAGTTTTCGCTCCCATACAGCAAATGGATTCAGTGAGACTGTCAGTCACTCTGTCCTTCTATCTTTTCAGTGAACTAAAAAAAATTTCCTTTCATCTCTCTCTGGACTAGATGAATTTGCATACCGTAATTGGAAACCGCTTTTGTGTGTGTGTGTGTGTGTGTGTGTGTGTGTGTGTGTGTGTGTGTGTGTGTGTGAGAGAGAGAGAGAGATGAGAGAGGAGAGAGAGAGAGAGAGAGAGAGAGAGAGAGAGAGAGAGAGATTCATTTCCATACTCGGAAATGAACAGACTAAAGCTGATCACGCAAAAATCAAATATTCAATTCTACAGTAATGAAAGACGAAATCTTGTCTTCTTGGACACAGTTAGTGTTTGTTATTTACTATTTTTATGGTTCCTTATTCTCACCAAGAGGAGTATTACTTTTAGCAGCTTTGATATTTTCACCCCTTACTACAATGGAAATGTTAAATGCCCCAAAAGTAACACTTAAGTTGCCGGTAAACAAAAAAAATGAAGAAAACACCGATATGTTTATTTCAAAGTTGTTTACTCAATTGTACGTATCATACAGTATACTAACAAAACCGATTCTAATCATACGATACGACAGGAACTACCACAACGATGATTACCATTCATTATCACTGAGCACCTCAAAGCCAAGTAGCTAACCATCTAAAAGTAACTGCAACAACCCCTTGATCTGTATTAACGTGTATATCATTGGGTTTTGGCCGCTTGTAGGTCACATTTCTTGACTTTCATCAGCACTTTTTCTCGAAAAAGCAGACAACCACGAACTCAAAAGGCACAAGCTCTGAAGGCTGGTGAATGATGGCAGATCATCTGGGACGTGAAGTGGTCCCTTCCTGCATTTTTAACGCAATATTTTTGTCATTTTATGGGTTCCCCGTCGCATCTCGAGAGTCAGCTGATTTGACTTTCAACCATTCGCTGCTCGTCCTTAATCATTCACCCCGTCTCTTATTAGGGATGTTGAATCTTCTCTTACGAAGGAAATCCATTAACATATTTTCTACTCGCTCCCACTAAGCTTGATTTCCGAGAACGTATAAAGATTGACGCATCACATATCATAAATCTAGACTGAGAATCACCGCTTTTCTTGTTTGACATCAATTAGTTATGAATAAATATATCAAATAAGCAGTGCAGTTTCGTCGACATTTATTAATCATAATTTACGTACTGCTGTTTACAAAGACAGATTTTCTACTTAATTTCTTTTCCCATTACCTGGAAGGGGGTGAAGGTTCCTGAGGTTGAAAGACTATAAAAAAAAGAATTTATAGGCTTACTATAAGAGGTCGCCGCCGCGTGCCCTGCTTAGCCCTGGTTATGACCAGGCACAGTCGATTAACTACAAGGATTCTGTTTCACTACTTATAACTGCGCCAACTTTCAGTGGACCTCAGTCGGAAAACGAACTCGGTTCTAATCACTAGTGATGGGAGCTCTCTAACCACTAGATTGTGAATAATAAAATTAATAATAATATAATAATAATAATAATAATAATAATAATAATAATAATAATAATAATAATAATACCGGGCACGATCCCTGAAAAGGAATCTAGAACACTAGAGGCTGAACTAGCTCCAGGACTTGTGCAGAAAAGTGTGGTCCTAGAAATAACGCACATAGTAAGAATAGTGATGGACTCCTGAGAAGGCAGGATGCAACCCAAAACCCCACACAATAATTACCACCCAGCCGAATTTGAGGATTATGATAAATAACACCCACACACACACACACACAAAATAATAATATGGAATTTTAAAATGGGGCAATTTATCCCGAAGTTTTATCTACAGCCCAAAACTGAAAATCCATTTAACAAAAGAGGCCCAGAGATTGAAGAATCAAACGTAGCCTGCCTCCATTAACAGGCTCTTTTATGCGCTGCCACGTTGAAAGCTTTAATCTGAGATAAAAAGGAGAAGAATTCTGGCTCGAAACTTTCGGATCCTCCTGGGGCTCTTTGATCATTAAATGGAGGACGAAAACTCGGGGCGTCCGAAAACCGTCATTAAATGTCATATTTCTATTATGAAAAAATGGGCTTGAATGACGTCACATTAGAGAATAGGTTTTACTTTTATAACCTTACCAAAGGCAGTCTTAATTTACAACTATAACAAGCACAGCACTGGAATGTTACTTAACGGTTACATTAAATACAACAAACGCTATTCATTAAAGGCTGTTTTATCTGGAGAAACACTTCACGAAAGACCTCATATCTCACATAAATGTACAGGAGAGAAGAAAACAAGAAAGGAGAACGGGGAGAGGGCGAGATTCAAACACAGAAGAAGCGACAGACCCCTTCCTTCCTTGTACAGAAGGGAAGCTTTCACAGAGCAGGGGGATATAAAATCCGAGGATTACTCCATGGAACAATAATAGTTAGTTTCCTCGGGCTCGTCTTCTGGCCTATCTCCTAACTGACGAGAAAATTTCACGAATGTCATTTCCCTGACTCAGAACACAGGTTCTGACTTCGCTTCTGTCTAACATTTCCCAAGACGATATGCAAAATAACGGTCCTAAACTTTAGCCGAATTTAATTGCGAAAAAAATGCTCTTTGGTTGACTAAACATTGCTCAACAACTCGGAAAAAAAATTATAAATACTTAAGCTGGGGCAAAGTATCTTCTCCCATCACACTTAAAAGTCTTTCAGCCACGATGGACGACCTAACACCGAAGTTGAACTTACCGATCTTGAGTGTGAGACCATTCGCCTCGAAAAAATTCCGATAAAACGGGAAATTCGTTCTCGAAGATCAGCATCATCCCATTACAAACTTAAAAACTGCACCCCCTCCGCACCAGAAGCAGAGAGAGAGAGAGAGAGAGAGAGAGAGAGAGAGAGAGAGAGAGAGAGAGAGAGAGAGAGATTGGGGGCATCGGAAGTAGTAATAATATAACAGATAACGTTTAATTCTCAGCCACCGTAACTGCAGTAGACCTTACAAACGGAAAAACATCTGTAACCATATATTAGACTCTCAAAGCTAAGACTTAAGGACAAACATATTAAATAAATATCGACGTAATTACTTGTAAAGGGACCCTACAAACCATTCTTCGATAATGGAGCTGCTAGAATTACACCTAAAGGTATTGGTAATTTTTTTTTTTCAATTGAAAAAGAATTCATGGAACAGAACTACGCAAAACTGAGGTATCAGCTTCAATACGTCGTTAATTCAAAACATTTTCATTGCATGGAAAACTTCTTAAAATCACACACACTATATATATAATCAAGGTACATATATGGCCTATGACAATCCGGACGACTAAATTAACGGCATAGTCAAGTAAAATATGATAGAGAGAGAGAAGAGAGAGGAGAGAGAGAGAGAGAGAGAGAGAGAGAGAGAGAGAGATGAGAGAGTATAGCAGGCTGAGAAAACACCGTCAGTACGATGTAATGGTAATTTCATGCAAAGAAAATCACGGGGGAATGTTATCTTTTGCTACTAAATTGCCTCTTCTGTCAGAATCTCGATAACGAAAAGTTGGTTACTTAAATCTGACATGATAGGTATTTAAACGCATTATTAATTAGTAATTATAAGTGAACAATCTAGCTGACGTTTTAAGCATTTATTTATTGCCAATTCCCTAGACCAATCACACCCATTCGACAATATGAATATGCAATATTACTTCCATGATCTTTTCAGTAAATAAACTGCAGTAAAAATGAAAATGAGGAATGCAAAAATAAATAAATAAATAAAAAGTTGTCAAAGGTAAACTCCTTATAAATACCAAATGCGTCTACGTCACTGTCTACTGAAGAAGCGCATTCCTACAATTTAATCACACTGAACTTTTCCTTCGCTTGCAGGCAGCAATAATGAATTCAGTACCTAACAGGACGTGTTCTTTAATTGAAATTTCTTAATTGTATCTATTATACAAGCAAAAAATCTCTATAATTTGATAAGAAAATACAGGAGAGCTAATAATACTTGTAAGAGTTCTCAAGTCCAACTGCTTACTACTATTGAGAAAATGAATGCGCTACACAAAGGAATAGGTGACAATAAAAAAAAACCACAAGCATAAATGTGGATTATCAAAATCACCATCAGAAAAAATGAATATGAACTTTCCACTGCCGCGGTATTTTTATCAATCTAATTCAAAACGTACCAAAACAAGGCAAGAGTCGGATTACTGTCTGCGTCCTCGCAACGCAGCTATCTGCGTTGGCAAAACGCATAGTGTGAAAGGGGCCAAAGAATTACCGGTAAAATAGCGTCACCAATCAATCATGGCGACTGTTATGAAGCTGCAATACTCCTAGGACGACTATACCTGAGGACAACCCCCGCCCCCTCCCCGCCCCAAGGGTGAATGTCACTGACAAAAAGAGAGATAACCAAGCAGGTGATTGCGTCTGCTCAGACGTAACCCTTCACATTACTCCTTGTGTCAATGGATAATCGATCAGTCGATTGCTTTCGGCCAGAAGTAACAGAAGACAACACTCAATTAGGTGATTATACTTGCTGAAGAGGAGGAGGCGCCAGTCAGACAATTGTGTGTCGAGGGATAACAGAGACATTGTCATCTGCACTGGGATAATTCGGTAAATTACCTGGTCTGTGTGTTGATGTACACAATCTTGTTCGGGGATAATCAATCAGCTGTTTAAATGCTACGCGATACCAATCAAGATCCAATATGGTGATTCAGATACGTAGCGTTTTCAGTCGACTCCAACATTTATGTTAATGATAATCGGGTGATTTATTCGTAATCAGGAATACCCAAAATGTAATTTACAAATGTTTACTGTTATTTTACTGGTTATTATTACCATGACCTCTTTATGTTTGATCACGGATAATCTACGGGATGACTTTCGATGAGGGACATCCTATCAGGCAGTTTATCCTTGTAAGAGGATGAGCGGTGCTTAAAAAAATATCGTACAGAAAATAAAAAAACACATACAAGATTCTGTAAATTTACCGACAACCTAAACTACCTCTATTATAAAATAGTACAAGATGACAGCTGGCGTTCCACTTTATCAGCTGCACAATCAATAAAACTTGCAATACGAGCACACATGACCTTATAAGGTTGACACGCCAGCAAAACTAAAATCTTACAAGGTCATCCTCATACGACTTGTTTGAGATCCACTAATTAGACATAAATGCATGCTAAAATTTTACGAAAGATGCTATTATGAAAATATATTGCCGCAGAATTCTTTATGGTAGTGAAACCAGTCCTTTTTTTTTTATTGAAGAATGAAGGCTTAAAAAAACAGGTTGCACGTGTCACGAGGCAACACACTGCAGGGGTGCATAACATGGGGCCGATGAAGAAGGACGCTTTCAAAAGAGTCGAAGATCCCATTCGATATGCGTGACACTGTCAGCTCTCCGCTCACACCTGTCGTTCGGAGAGGTGGCTCGGGCACTTTTATTTACGTAGACCAATACTTTACGCGCACCACGAGCTCAAGGCAACATTATACACTGTCATGTACATATTAGTAATGAGATGGACCGCAGCAGGGTGTATTCCTCAAGGTCATTTGCCCAGAAGCAACGATAATCGTACCCACGAACTCATGAGAGCAATAGCATAAAAAAAAAAATAAATAAATAAAAAACTGCCGGGAGGATATATTTTATAAATGACATTTACCCTCGTTAAAGCCCATATTGTAGATCTCAAAATGAATGCTCGCAGCAGCACCTGGTTTAACGAACCTAACAAATCCAAATGAATTCAATAAAACCACAAACCTGAAGGAATGACGACAACAAAGGAGAGCAGAAGCAGGTGCTTATCTAAACAGCGAGGCGGGGCGGAGGGACGGGAATGGCAGATAAGGAGGGGCGGCAATCAAGAAGGGGCATCGCAACCTCTTCCCCGCCCCATCCCCCCTTTCCCACCGTCACCACCATCACCTCCCCCTAAAACACTCCGACAGATCGCGAGGTTCCTTCTCCCGTAACCTTTCCAGCGCTGGCTCCTTAATCGGAGGAGAGCTGCAGCGCTTGAGAAGATGTCTGTGCGAGTGAGCGTCTGGTGGGCGTAGAAAGTTGTCCACCGAGTAAATGGAAATCTTACGACATCGAAGCAGGCGAAGCCAAAATACATCGGGGTCAAGTCACGATCGCCGATCATCATCTTAATCTGCGTCAAAGAATCCTACTCCTTTAACCAGCTGATCACCTCTGGCTGTTAATTTGGAGGATACAAGAAGTGCGGTGCACCATGTTAGCTCCAAATTCACTTATCATTAAAATCAATATAAAAAAATTTACACAGATAAATCAGCTTATTCTATACAGTCCAACTTCGCATAAATCAGTTTCAAAACATCAGCAAAACCTACGATAAAACGTAATTTCTTTTCTGTTCCTCTACGGGTCCATCGTCATCATCATCAAGTTTTTACGTCAGGATACGACGCCGTTCAAGAGAAGGAATATTGAAAGGAAAAGAACAGAAGGATAAAGGAGGTCACTAAAGCCATATGGTTCAACGAGAGAGAGAGAGAGAGAGAGAGAGAGAGAGAGAGGGAGAGAGAGAGAGAGTTGAGGGGTCCGGAACTGGGGCTGTCATCAATAGGAAACAAAGTTTAGAGCATACATTAATATTAGCTCACCAGTCACCACCGGAAAAGGTCTTACGACATTGCTCCGTATTTATTCACGGCTACCATTTAAGGATCAAAGCAGTAAGGTGAGCCGACCACTCCCACTACACACGGAATTCTTTTCAACTGAATGATCTCACGAATTTCCATTATCTTTCTCTGCAAACCACTCCCACTAAATCAACCTTTCCAGATGATATGTTTGACAAACATCCGAACTCTCTCTCTCTCTCTCTCTCTCTCTCTCTCTCTCTCTCTCTCTCTCTCTCTCTCTCAAACTAAATAGTGAGACGAATTTCCGACCTATATCTTATTCATGACTTATTCAGATAATCTTTTCCATTAATCAATGGACTACTGACAAACTTCATTTATGCAATGCACATACTTCTTGCGGAGAACCCCCCACCCCGGTTCCATAGATTTAGCGCCAGCCGATGTCAAACCTTTTCTACTTTAACGTATATCCCGGAAAACGAGAAGAGGAATTTCCGTTAGCTAATAAAATTTGGTTAATTAGAACGAAACACAATCCCAGTTTGGTTTCAAGAAATAAAAAAATCCCAATTAGTAATTTTATACCTATATATTTAAAAAAAAAAAAAAAAAAAAAAAAAAAAAAAAAATATATAATATATATACTATATATATATATATATATATATATATATATATATATATATATATATATATATATTAATGATGGTCAGCTCTCATACATAATTAACTTTACCATAACGAGTATGCTTACTATAGCAGCCGTTAATTTCTGAATGCAAAAGGTGACACTTGATTTCATAACTAACAATTAGTATAAGAAGTATGATTGAAAGACCTACCCAGCTACCCATTGACAATTCTCCAACTGGGAAAGAGTAAACCTTGAACTATTCTCAAATTGGAAAAAGTTTCGAACTCATAAATCTAATGGCCATTCACGATATTACTAAAATAAAATATGGCGAGGGTCGAGGAAGAGAAGGGAAGTGATAAAAATCCTGGGATAAATCTTTGGGGAGAAAACAAAACAATTTAACTTAACGAAAGAAAGTGCGGCGAGAGCTTAACGAGCGAATGAATCTTAAATAAAAGATGCAAATAGGCGTTACCCCAAGGAAATGCAGTCCAGTTACGAAGCAGTAGTTTGATTATTTTAGCGTGAAGGATAGAAGAGAAAGATCTGAATGATGCAAGAGTGGAAGCACTGATGTACACGCAAGAATGTTTATGGAGCACTGCTAAGAGCTAAAGAGTGCAGAACTTTGGAAGGTGAAAATTGGATTGGGAGGTACTCCAGCTGATGGGCTTAAAAGCGAGTTGTTTAGTATGATAATAATAAGTGTAAGACCGACAGGCTGACCACGGTGTAAATATATACAATATATACTATATATTATTATATATATATTATATATATATAATATATATATCTTTATAGATATATATTATCTAATATTATAAATTATATATATAATATATATATATTATAATTATCTATATATATATATATATATATATAGGTATATTATATATATATATATATATATATATATATATATATACAGGTTTGACGGGGAGACAGAACATGCTCCAAGGAAATAAGAAACAGGATAACTGTTCTGCACGAAGGAAACAATAAAAAATTTTGACCAAAACCTTTAATGGTTATAACTTTATAAAGTATAACTACGATGGTGAATCCTAAGATTTTGACATATAACTTTATAAAGTATACGTATGACGGTGAATACTAAGATTTTTGACGGAGATAAAGAGATTCAAAAACAAAGATTCCCTAGGTAAGGGCATGTGGGTTTATTCAGATATAGAATACATGGATAATGTTTTCCTAAGAAACAGGCGTAGTAATTAAGTTTGACAGTACAAAATGCTATGCGTGGTACACATGATGCTGCAGAGAGCTTTTCACAAACTGACACATAAGAAATGAGTATTGAGAATACGTTGATGACATGTGCGACAAAGAAGAGTCAAATAGGTCTGAAGTTCCTTCTCTTGGCAGTTAAATAATTTTAAGTATAATTTAATAACAATATTCTGAAAGTGATTAGTACAGCGCCTGTGAACCGAGTGTGGAGCGTCTGATTTATTTTGGTAATATATTGTTTGTGATGGTGAAGAGAAACTGTAGACCAGTGAAAGGTTTAGAAAGTTACTGTAGGAGGAGAAAGATTAAATCACACGTTTGACAGTAGAGGTAATTAAGGTAAACAGAAGTCAGGTTGAAGGAAAAATAAATACAGATCATATGTTAGCATAAATTAAAAAATGGTCCCGAGTTGAGAGACTGGAGGCTGATACTTGAGTGAAGAGCATGTAATTCGAAAACTTGGGGGAGAGAAAACACACACACACACACAAACCCAGCTGTAGGTGTACAAGGGATGTTGGAACTGAAGGGCTTAAATAGTGAAGAAGCATGTGAGCTCAAGCAGAGTAAAGAAGAGTGGTGTTTTTTCCTAGTGGGGGAGTTAATCTGCTTCCGAAATACAAGTTGCACTTTGTGTCTGGTAGGTCAACATGTTGCTGGTGGGTCTGTGTACATATATGAAGCTGCTTATACTGTAGACTTTTTTTTCACAAATGAAATTCATCTTGGATTTACCTTATTAGGTTGTTTGTTTAACTACTTTCCTAAACTGCCTGCTGCCTCTACCTACCTATCGCTGTATTATATATATATTTTCGTAATTCACTTATACATACATACAATTTATAATATTTATATATATACATACATACATACATTATACATACATACATCATACATACATACACAAATATATATATATTTAAATATATATATATATATATATATATATCTAGAGAGAGAGAGAGAGAGAGAGAGAGAGAGAGAGAGAGAGAGAGAGAGAGAGAGAGAGAAATTACATTTCTATGTAAATTCCAAAATCGAGAAATCTAAAACCGACACCATAATATGATAGCTATGTTGAACTAAATTCCATATAGAATTTAGGCGAAAGTCCAAACACTGGAACCTACGAGGTCATTCAGCGCTGAAACGGAAACAGGCAGTAAAAGGTTTGAAAGGTGTAACAGAAGGAAAACCTCGCAGTTGCACTACGAATCAATTGTAAGGGGAAGGTGGAAAGTACGATGGAAGCGAATATGAAATGAGTACAGTAAAAGGAACGAGAGGGGTTGCAGCTAGGGGTCGAAGGCATGCTGCAAAGAACCTTAAATAATGCCGACAGTACACCGCATGAGGTGCACTGAAGGCACTACCCGGTTACGGGGACATGTACTGGGTGAACCTCAAGATAAAACTGGACAAGTCCGCATAAGGGAAGTTGCGTTTGCTCTTTACTTGCAGACTTGACATCATCGCATTCAACTTTTATAAAGTGCTTCTCCCTCATTGTAGGAAGTACTGTTCTGTGACTGGTTTGGTTTTTAACACTGTTCTCGTAGTTTGAATCAAAGCCTTTCCATCTAATAAGTGACCTAACCATTACTTTCAGTTTTTATTCCAATAAAACCCTTCCGTCAGATTGATTTTCGTTTCTCCTTGGATACCCTTTTCATCTCGACGCTTCAAGATTAACAAAGTAAGACTGAATCATACAAAGTAAGGACAAGTGAAAGCGCAATCTTGAGCAGGTAACTCCGTGAAGAGATTAGGCAGAGGACATAAATGAGAAGCCACGAGAAAAGGGAGGAAGGGAGGGACTACTAAGGTGTGGGGGTACATGTAGACGATGACGCTGAGAGCAACGGGGGATTGGATGACGTAACTCCACCAACCTGACATACCAAGGCGCGCCCACCACTTCATTCGGAGGCCGAATCGGGCCTGAAACTCTTCTTTGCATTGAGCGAAAGCCTCCGCTTCCCTCGAAAATGCTAATTAGACTGACGAGCCCTTCGGTCCAGGTTTGATGAAACGTGATATGTATTGCCCAGTTTTTAACGCGACACTAGGTAACAAAAGCTGTATCTAAATACTTCGATAAAAATTTACTTAAAATTATATGAACGAAAAATATATTGCAACAAAAATGTAAAATAAATCTACAAGAGCCGTCAACAGGGTCCAACAACTGCGAGTGTGGTGATGTGCGAGTGTCTGTGAACACATGACCACAATTATGCAAAATAATGGAATCCTTACTCCAGCCTGACAACCATATGCTGCAGTTTCCTTTTCCCCAGTTATAAAAAATAATTCTGTGAGCTACAGTAAAGCGGTATCTACTGACGATGGTGATTAGTACACTATAATATCACACTCACCATGCACTGGAGCTCCTTCTCTGGCTAGGACATCTTTGCCGATATATTTGCGAGAATCGTTTGCTTCCGAAGGAACGATCACTTTCCTGTAGACCTTCTCTTGCAAAGAAAAGGTACGAGTACTGCCTCGCCTTCTATATCACTCGAAGTTTCTCCAATGAAATGGTTCATGTAAAGAGTAATGACCCAGTTGTTCTCACAGTTTAGAACTAATGTCCCAGGGTGTATGTTTCAATCCAAATTCTGGGTACACTTGACAAAAAAGTGTAGCCAGCGATAGCCCTCAGCATTGATGTCCGATAACGCGTGACCTTGCATCGGCATTTGCAGCCTTACACACGAACATACTGATATCCAACAGGTGAAGTCACTTTGCTTACTTTAACACTAAGTCAACATTCGTCAAACTTAAGTCATAAGCAAAACATTGACTTTAACTACGTTGCTTTCTTCCAGGCGAGTCTTATTCTAAGCAATACTAAGCACTCAGTCATTCTTGAGATATGAATTCCTTTTCACAGAAGCTCCTAACGACTAAAGCTACTGGAGTCTCAATAGTACTATAACATTCATCTATCCTTGCAGTTGCTCACAACAGTTTAAATACTCCATAAATCAGTTTTTTGACCAGACTGTTTATAAAAGAGAATTTTCATTCGCCTACGAATAATCACATCTTTGAGCTTGAGCCTAAAACCTTTCGAATACGAAGACCTGAAGACGCATCGCAACACAAAACAAAACAAAAAGTTCTACGGAGAAACACGGGTTCCTTACAACTTTTGTACCAGTTGCATTCTTCACAACACACCGAGATGCAGTGAGCACAAACACGTCTGTTGGTGCAGCTACAAACGCACCAAATGTTCAGTCCGTCGAGTCTAGACTGGGGACCAAGGACTTGACAACTTCAATATCTGGGCTATTTGCAGAATGTCACACACTCCACAATAACTCAGATGGAATGCCGCAGCCGAGGGATATCTCTTCCAGGTGGCTGGAAAGGGAGAGGGATGAGTTGGAGGAGAGGCCTGAATGAGGTCGCTATTGAAGGAGGTAATCTCTGACCGCCTCCTTCCTAGAGGTGGTGGACCGCTACTACTACTACTACTACTACTACTATACTGCTGCTGCTGCTGCTGCTTCTTACCGCTACACCACTGGAGCCTTTTCCGCCGCGGCCACCTCCTCTACCAAGACTGGCTGCTGCCTCTGTTCCTCTCTCTGCTCACACCACCTCCACCACCACCACCACCACCTCCACCTCGGTCGATATGCGCACCTCGCCCATCCTCCACCACCAGAGCGGCTTCGCCCGCGCCCTCCCAATCACGCCCAACGAACTCAACCAATGGGCCCAGTCGCAACCCAGCCCTCCTCGGGGACGCCATCAGAACTATTTCGCGCTCTTCATTTATCTATGTTACAACTTTTCTTCGAATTATTCATGGCTTGCCCCTATGGATTTTATTGCTAATGAATATAGCAGCGTGCTTTTAATGCAAACACCAGTTAAATCAAACAACTTCCCAAATACGAAGACCCAAATGTAGGTCAAAAACAGGACATGGGATACAAGGACCTTGGTGGGACGCATATACAAGAGGTACGGCATCTCGGTTAACATTATAACAGGATGGCACGACAATAGTTCGTTAACCTGTCCACAACAGCCAATCAACAAACCATTCAACTTGGGGAATACCATACAAAAATACGGTCATGATGCAACCAGTTTTATCTATTGCTTCAACGGTAAACCTTGTAATTTAATCAATCATATCGACCGAAGGTTCTGGAAGATGATTCACCACCTCTTGGCCTTTAAAAGAAAGCTCAGCTTAAAATTCAAATGGGGTCTTCTTTGAAGCGTTCTCCAAGTGTCGCCTGATGGGCAGCAGAATAATATGGAATTACAGTGACAGTCACTGACAGAATGACTGAGAGGCAAACAGCTTTAAGATAGTGGCGATGTAGAATATTATATATATATATATGTATGTATGTATGTATGAATGTATGCATATATATATATATATATATATATATATATATATATATATAATATATATATATATATATAATATATATTAGTTAAAAGACTAAATACAGAAGTAAATTCATTGTACAGCTATTAATGGAGCACTGAGATCATTGCTTGAGAGAGAGAGAGAGAGAGAGAGAGAGAGAGAGAGAGAGAGAGAGAGAGAGAGAGAGCTGTTTAACTGGCTCCACTGAAGTAACATCGAGCCTTCCTACAAAACAACTGGCTACACTGAAGTAACATCGAGCCTTCCTACAGACAAAACATTACAGTGACGTCATTGAAGTAACAATGTTAAGAGCTTTTTACTACTATTATTACTGATACCGAGAGCGTATATTGTAAAGCTGTTTACGCTTCACTGATTCAGATCAAATGAGGGAAGCGTGCCATCTGACATAAATGGCCCGAGTCATTTACATAATAATTTGGTGTGTCCAGGATACGCTGAATTCTTTTGGCTCTTTTTTATACATTACCTCCCTCGTTACGATTACCCTTGCAAGGATAATTTCATTTACACATGTCTTGTTTGACCGCAAAAGATCTTGGTACAGTAGCAAAAAAATGTATGAATGGACTTTACTTGGGTGACGCCAGTGGATGTTACTGAAGTTACTGGACACACTTCTGAACTACAATAGCTTCCAACTGCTCTGGTCATAAAGATAAAGAAAAACCAGAATGCCCCAACGGAAATTCAGTGGCCAAATTTAATCCAAATAAATCTCCAACTCTCTGACGGGAACTGTCTTTTCTCGACTGCAAGATTTCTAG
>NC_061094.1:31784275-31799275 GCF_015104395.2 Macrobrachium nipponense
ATAAAGTACTTGAAAAAATAAAACTTTGTTTCTGTTTAGGTTGTTTCATTCAACTGGTCCCATACCTAACCTCTCTATTGTTCTTTGGAATTTACTTATCCAAAAATTCTGTACCTGGAAAATATCTTCTTCCAACAACGCGTTCATTGACAAAACTAACCAAATTCATCAGGGAGATTCTAATCACTTTTCAAATAGTCATCCAGATGCACCAGGTGAAGATTTTTACATTTTCCAAAAATAAAGTAGTACTTATGCATATTTGTGTCGACTCCCATTTTCTTTCCTATTGTAACTGGCATGTGTTACCATTTTGGTTAAGGAATTACGTATTACAAATAATATTACTTGGTCTTCAAAATATACGTACTCATATTTAATGAGATTCATGAAACCCAGACATAAATGATGACTACTCATAAAATTCAATTTTGCTACAGTATTAAACGACCATCAATTTTGTCCTCAAATGTAATACTGAATAAATTCAACTTGCAAAACTGCAAAATTATTACGCAGCCCCCCAGTTTAGTACTTACTCTTGTCAAGCTACCCATACCTACTTCTCACGGAGGTTAAATGTATACGTGTGTATATATATATATATATATATATATATATATATATATATATATATTATACTATATATATATATATATATATATATATCATATGTATGTATATCATATATATATATATATATATATATATATATATATATATATATATATATATTATATATATATATTATATAGATATATATATATGTATGTATATATATATTATAGTATATATATATATATATATATATAGTAGTATATATATATATATATATATATATATATATATATATAATATTATATCTATATATATTATATATATATATATATCATAGGTATATATATATATATAAATATATATATATATGTGTGTGTGTGTGTGTGTGTGTGTGTTATTTTAAAGGCTTTACCTATAATGGTTTTGATTCTGACTCAGTTCTGTACACTATTTCCTAGGGTTTTCTACTGATTTTTCCTTAAGAATAACTAGCCATCTCTGAGTCTAACATCTTTCTTTTTGAAAAGATGGTAGGTTACATAATACAGAGCAAAACAGGGGAAGATCAATCCACAACCTAAGCAAATTACAGACTGCTAATCTTCTCTTATGTAAAAGTCATAGGTAGTGGCCTGAAGATTTCAATGTATGGACTTACTAGGTTCCACAAAACAGTAACAGTAGCCACAATAGTGCTTAAAAAACATTATAGCAAGGCTGCAATTTTAGATATGGAAGAGTTAGAGAGACTTAGAATTAGAGGTATAGGCAGGGTTTAATAATTACATTATTTGCCTTACATTGAAACAAAACAGCGAGTAACCAAAATATAAGAACAATTTTAAACTGATAAAACAAAGAAAAAAAATCTTCAGCCACTGAAACATAGAAAGGAACTCAAGACAGCAAAATATATAACCGAAAGTTATAAAAAACTAATTTTGAAATTTGAAAAATGTGCTGTCTCCAAGAATAGTTAAACAAAGCTTTTGATAAGTGAGAACAGTTTTCGTTGATGACAGTAAAGGCAGGTTATGATTGATAGCAAAAATAAAAAAGAAATGAGAGGCTGAATTATTGTCAAAAGCACTGATATGAAAATATGCAGACTGGAGAGCTAACTGAAAAGGTAAGAGCACATAAGAATAAAGAATCCTGAAGAACACAAGACAGGGAAGAAATCAGATATCAACAATCAGCTACAAATATACAGACATAAGGTAAAACCCTATTAAGGAGCCGAGTACATATTTATGACAGTTGTTCCACTATTTGACTCAGTCCTTTTGGGTACCCTGTATATTTATCTTTTACTGATGCTACACCTCTCACAGGATGAGAGGGGGTGTCCATTAAACTACCCTCTCACAAGGCACAATCCAATACAATTCAGTTAAGGAGCTAAAAGATGAATAAAATTATATGCAAGGAACTTGGCTAGCTGAGTCCTTACATGAAATCCCCCAAATACCATTGTGATATCAAAAATAGCAACAATACTGTCTTGTCCTACAGACAATATAATAATCATCAGAGCTAAAGAGAAGAAACTCCCCTGGCTGCACTAGTTTGCCAGGGTAGATTCTGGCCAAATATTGAAAGGGAGACAAACTAAACACACCATAAAAACATAATATGGAGGGCACACAAGATTAGAATAAGTCAAAACATCAGTATGATAAGCACTGCAATTGAAAGACTTAGTGGGGAAATGAGAGCCACAAAGGCTCAGCAAGGACAAAAATATTGAAATTCAAAAAGTTAAAAAAACAGAAAATGCACAGAAAATACATTATCCTGCAAAGTCCTTAGCAGCATATAGATAGAATGACCCTACCAAAGTCCACTACCTAGCATCATAGATCACTGATGATATCCCCTTAGCCCCAGGCAATGTTGAAATCTGTCCTATAATTTTTATCAATCACCTTAGCTTTTCATCCAAGATGAACAATTCTGGCTCCAAATTTTGCCCTTCAATTAAAATAAACTCACAAGGATTGCCACATGTGAGGTTAACATTTTGAGTCACTGTTCCTGTTGATGCTTTGACTACTCTTATAGGAGGAATACTTTGGCCACTGAATCAAGATAAAGATTACAGTACACGATTTTCTTAGAATGACTAGTTTAACATTGCACTTTCTGCATCCCTTGTATATTATACAAAACCAGGTCTTCTACTGCCTACAAGGTAATGTATGCTGATAAATGTAATATCATATAGAGCAAATTTTTAATCAGTTACAAAGAACCAACTGCATCTGGATCATATTTTTTAGAGATTAACAAGACATATTCAATACACAATCTACAACAATAAAAAAAAAATATTCAGCATCAATTCTGCCGCTGTTTTATCCTATTTTTAGCTCCCCTTAAACTCTAATTAAAATGGAAGCAAAAGCTAAAGGTCTACAAAATTAAAAAAAAGAACAAAAATTGTAAAAACACAAGGTAAAAGAAACACTTGCAGTTTGATGTTTTTCTTCCAGTAATAAATCAACCCATGCTGATAATAGCCACCCTTTTCATGCCTCAAGTAGTCTAATCAATATGTAAGGCACAAAGCACAGCATTTCACAACTGGCTGGAGCAGAAACTGTTTAAGAGTACAGTGTGAGGGGAAGATGTAGAAATATGTATTCCTAAATAAGGGAACATAAAAATAACCATAAATGATTCACTATCATGAATATTGCATTAATAATGTGGTCATGACTCAAAAATTTGCTCTTAGTATATTACACCTACTTAGTATATTACAGTAATGCAAATGTGGAACTGGATTATGTTACTAAAAATATAAGCTTATAAAATCCATGGTATGTCATTTTTGATGATGAATAGCTCCTAAATTATTTTTAAATACATCTAGTAGTATTGTCTATCCTGAGAAGCATGATTTTTAATTCTCCTCATATTTCTATTATTGCTCAAAACTGGGTAAGCAATAACCAGTACAGTAGTATATTCAGCAAATACGTATATAAACCATCCTCTATACATTTCCTGTGTCATGCACTTTGACAACAGGCTCAGCTCACAGTGCCCAGCTTTCAATTCTCAAACTGGACAAAATGGAATATGGCGTGCTCCCTAAGAATCCTGTGTCTACTACCTCTGTTGGCCTATGCAGTTAATTACATATTTTACCTAGTTGTTAGTGGAATGTTGTGGGTGCAACTGTGATGAAAAGGGGAATAAAAAAAAAAAACTAATGCAACAGAGCAGCACTCTGTTAAATATGTATAGTAGTACCATTAAAGTGGGAGGGCCTCAATGAGGTACTCCTCATCCCAAGAGAAAAATATTTCATAAGAGTATAATGTATTGATAAAGAATCCATTCCCTTGTCTGCATTTGTTGAACCAAGGTAAGCACACTGTCAACTTTTAGCTGTCCCCATAATAATGAAATATATTGACTGTCACAGAAATTCTGTCACTCACACAAAGCCAACAAAACATCAATTAACATCAACTGGAAAGGTATACAGCTTACAGTACTCCTTGAACAAAACTTAAAGAATAGTAGAATTTCTTTGAATAACAGCATTTACAGCACTCCAGCACAACAGCCCTCTTTGCCAAATTAAAATAAACGAACCTTTTGGTTCCACCCCTCAGGATTAGCCCAAAGAAATTACGGTAAGACTTGATAGTCTGGCCAAACTATTTTTTAGTAACATTACTGTAAAGGAATTTCCTGTTTTTTTTAATTGAAACAATGACATAATAATAAGGGTTCTCTCCTTTATATTATACATACTGCATTCACAAAGAATATACACAAAATTATGTTAGGAAAGTACTTTAGCTCCTATTATTATAAGTTTTAAAAACAAATTCAAACTATACACTAAACAAACTTCCCAAACCAAAATATCTGACTCTTGCAACTCATATCCTTACTTTTCCTTGGTGCATTAAGCTTTCTTAAGTTTAATATATTGTTTTGTTTGCACACAAAAATTATAAGACAACATATTTCAGTGTAAACAATCATCATATATTTCTGTTAATCGCTGAAATATCTACTCGGTTGTACAATACCATGATACTTAGCGAGCAGAAGCCAATAGCATATGCAGTGTATTTACAGGAGACTGAAGAAGAAAATAATCCAGCTCACATTAAAAGCATTGGGTGTATTCATATCAATAACTGCAAATAAAATTGCAGCAACCAGACTTTCATAAAAACACCTACAATTATTGAATAAATTCACAACACACAATAAAAGTAAAGAACAAAAATTCACACTTACCTCAATTCCTTCAAAATATTTTAACTTGATATTACATTTATATGCAAATACTCAAAATACTGAACAGCAAACAAAAAAAAAGCAGTGGATGCCTTTTGTATCGCCAAGATAACACAAAACGTACTTTGCTAAATACATTTCCCCTTCTAATACTAAAATATACTAACTAATTCTGTACCATGAAACTAGGTACTTAAACAAAAAATAAGTATACTGTAGAGAATTTCTGCAAGATTCTATCCTTGGCTATGAAACTAAAGAAATTTTCTATAGAAGCCTAATACATACTAGGACCTTCTGATGTCTCTCCATCATGTATTCAAGCTAATATGTCATTAACAGTTTTGATCAGCAACTGGAGAAAAAGCAAATGCTAAAACTTAAACCAAAAAATATGTATTTTTGTAATATTTCTAGAAATGAAATTAAATACTTCAGCTATTAAATAAAATTCTGTTGTGCCAAAAACTAAGTAACTTATGTTCAAATAATACAATTATGCAAAATTGGCAAACTATTACAACATTTTAATTTGTATTTTCATTCCTATGCACAGAAAACTTATCTTTTTCAAAATTAATTTTAACTGCCAGCAAAGCTCCCATTTCTCATAAATAGCGTAATGTAAAATCATATTTAGTTGATGTAAACACAAACACTAACACAAGAGCTCCAAAGATTTTTTTACCAATTAGTAATTTTAACCTCGCTGGCATATCCCCTTTACTGTCTTTAATAAATTACATAAGTATAATAATTTGGGTTATCTTTCAGGTAAATATAGCCTCCCATTGTTCACTAACATGAAAAAAATAAAACTTAAAATATTGCAGAGCAATAGATACACACAAGGTTCATGCTGAAGTGACAGTCAATGACTGAAAAAATATTAGCTTTCATAAGCAGAGTTTTTAGTGCATATTTGCAGCATTACTGTAATTTTATTCGACCATTATTATTGTAGGCTCTTAAATCATGATTACCACTTCTGATGAATGAAAATAAGAGTACTGTAAATGTTTGTTAAGACAATTTCTAAAATAAAAAAATGTACTGGTAATAGCTAATAATATTTGGGCTTCCTAAAAAACGTGGCTCAATATAGTTCCTTTCTCCAACTAAAGACATCCTCCAATAATGCTCCATTCATTTTTCTCAAAACAAAACAAACACAAAATACTAAAACACTAACTAATATAAGTGAAGCGTAAATGGTGGTAGATGCATGGTACCAATACCTTAAATGCATTCCGTAAAAAATGCAAAATTGTGAACTACATTAGAATCATTCACCTAAAATCAAACAAGAAACTAGTAGCAAAAATATGAAAAGGTCCTCTACAAGAAGTTTCTAAATAGAACTAACTAATACAAATGCATACAACTAAAGCACAACATTACAGAAACATCCCATCACCAAAATGGATAAAAAGATGTGGGTGCTTACTGTCGGAATGAACCCCAGCGACGAGGGGCCACGATTTTCTCCTGTGTGCTACTGAAGGAAGAGGGAGAAAAAAATTTCATTGTAAACCATGACAGATCACCTACTGCAAGATTTTCCTACTTAAAGAAAAATCTATATTGCCTAGGAAGGAAGCTTTGTAAGTTACTTGAATGAAAAGAGTACTACATGATAAGTAGCTTCCTCCTTGGCAAGGTGCAATTCACAAGTGGATTTCATGCTTACTATTCTAATTCTCTCATAGATTCTGAATAATGATTCATTCAACAGCATGAAGAGCAGAGGATAAGATTAATTCCAGTCAAATGAACCAAAACACCATAAACTAAATCATATTCCTCTATACAAGACAACTTTTTCTTTTAGTTTAAAAAGATTCCTAAACATTTTTAAAAGAACTTTATCAGAAGTTCGTAAAACACTCAGTTAAGCTCTATTTAGTGTTTCCATAAAACTGGTATTTCTTATTTTATAACAGTGGACTAAGAAAGAAGAATAAATTAAAATAAAAGCCACCCTTATAAGCCTTGCATTAACCCACATTGAGCAACTACTAGATAACATGGCAGGAGAACTAAGAACTACAGCATCTTTATTGTTATGAAATACATCCAAAAATATCAAACCAAACAACAGATCATAGTACAAGGAAAAAGACAAGTCAATAGTTCGTAAGAATGTACAGTAATACTGCCTTAAGATTGGCAGTACAGTCCAATTTACAAATAGTGTTAGCAAGACATACTACACTGTTCAAAAGATATTTAGTTTAAATTATTATTTCACTCAAAAAACCATAACTATTTTTCATCATAATCAACAGTCATGAGAAAGTAATGTTCATGTGGCACTCGAAAACTAAATCGTATTGCTATTAAAAACTACTTCTCTATGGGGGATTTGACTTGTACAGTAGTACATATAGTACATATATAGTAGTATATGTATGTACTTAACTTCAAGTGTAGAAAATGAAGTGTAAAGGAAAAATAACAACGTGTAGTCAAACTACATAAAACAGTATTTTAATTTCAATTAATGTTAATATCTTAAACTACAATATAAACACCAATGTCAGCTTGCATTTACTGACTTTATGGTACATGTTACAGCATCTCACCTATTTTTAAGTAGACAAAAGGTAATTTTTCTTCTTTTTTTCTTGCTCCAAATTCACTTGGCTTAACTGTATGAAACTTCATTCACTAATCAAATTAAATTACTTTTTTAAACTATCAATAATTATATCGGATTCATTATTATACATGAACATTAATCCCACTTTCGTGACTGCCAAATCACCTTTCCCTTGCATTTCAGCTCTGTCATAATGCGCTGGTATTCATTAAAAAACAAAAGTTTTAGCATACCGTAAATTAAAGCAGTCTATATTTACCTAAGAACAGTCTTTATAGTATATCCTTTTAACCCATAAAATGTAAAACTTGCAAGAAAGCATGAGCTATTTATGACTGACTTTTACCACATACTACACAATCAATTTAGATTTGAGAATTCATCAATTTTGCAACTATCAAGGCAAGGAGGGTATTGATGTAAAGGTTACTCAAAGCATGCTATACCTAAGACAAAACAAACTGCCATGAAAGAAATGACAACATCAAGACCTATCTCATTAAAGCCTGTAAGGTAATATGCACCCAATAATCTGAAGCATCACTTGAAAAAGCTTAACCTCAAACATAAGTAACTGATTCTACCGAGGTTGCTTGAATCTTCCATATACACACACAAACATAAATAATGATTAAAGTGGAAAACAACAAAAGATAAAGCGGAAGCAAATGTCAGCACGGCAGGTTAGCATGAAAAAATGGTGCAATATCCAAACACAGATTGAAATTATTTCATCTCTTTAAATTACTTCATTTAAGATCACAAGAACAGACTTCAGAAAAATCACAAAGAATGTAAAAATCTACACCTAGAATCACTTTACCAACTCACTGAAACTGTTATAACACAAGATATGCATTCAAGATTATGTATGCCTTTTCCAAGACAAAACATCATATAGAAAAATGGAGGTCATTGAGCATTTAAGAGTATGTGTATATTTTGCATACTGTACCTAAAAAAAATTATGAAAATTTTGTAAAGTTAGTTTCAGAGAGGTAATACAAAAAATGAAAACTATACTACTTTCTTATTAACCAATTGCTGAAATGTCACACGATAGAAAACTAACAACTCTGTTACCTGTATTTAAAAAAAAAAAAACTACGTCAAATTTAGTAAAAGCAGTCCTGCTATATTATTGTTCAAAGAAAAATTTGGTCAGTGGTATTTCGTAAAGCATTTAAGTAAAACTTGAAATGATTCCCAATGATATACATAATTCTCTACGATGAACAAGCATGCAGTTTTCACTATAAGGCTAACATACCAATTGAAGAGCAAAAGTTATGCCCTGCAGAATTGTGAAATTTTAGAGTGGACCATAATAAAGTAACCAGTTTTGCTAGTGAAATTATAGAAGCAATGCAACAGAAATACAAATCTGCAGCAGCAACAAACAGTTTCAGCACAAGAAGTTCATCATGCAAACCGATTACCAGCGCTGTTTATTGCCCATGCTGCTGCAACTGACGTGCACCACAGAAAACTGTGCAAATTGGCCACCACCTGCTAGTGCTAAAAAATACAAATGGGAAGAAATGGTGCAAATTAAGTACATTCAAATGATATCTGTACCTGGACGATCCTCTTAATGACCTGCGAACCCATGAATTCCTACGACTAAAATTACTTGGAGGGAGAGAGTGAGGCGGACCTCTCATGGAGTCATCAAGTTCATCACTGTGGACCAAATGAATTGAATTAGTACACAAAGGAACAACGTAAACTTCCTAAGTTAAAGTTCTCCAGTCCTTAAGAACATCTGCACTTCAATTAACCAAGCTTATACATAAACCTCATGTTCAGAACAATATCTACAAAAAAAAAAAAAAAACCACAGGACTATTTCAGATGCAATTCAAGGTGGATCGCACTTTAAAAAAACTGTGTACAAAGTATTTTTCTGTAATCATCTACAAGAATTTCTTTACAAAGCTCTGCACCTGGAATCAATATGACATTAGTTAAAGATTTTTTGTAAACAGTTCATGCAAACTCTGAAAATAATGAGATATATTAGAAGTGCTACTGAAACTTATAGTTTATAATTCGTAAAGTATAGATTCATCGATTACCTGAACAAAACTCCTCTTTATGTAATGGATATCTTAAGAGTTATTAGAATGCAGCTTAAGTAAATTATGCTACATGACGACAGTGAACATTGGTATTTCTACCTCTTTCATCAGTAGTAATTTCTCTTAGCTTTAGAGTGCAACTGTAAACTGCTATCTTATGTGTGGGGTCTATGACAAGCATCTTACTTAGCATCTACCATATATGATAAGTCCTACACAATACTTTCTATTTTACTTAGTGAAGTACCTTTGTATGTACACACATACTTGTTTACTACATCTCAATGTTTTTTTTCTCAACAGTATTGGAGGATTGCGCTAGAAACCTCCCATTTATCAAATATTTACTGCTGCAAATGGCAATTTTGGTACATATCATTCATTCCAGTCTGCTCAAGTATGTGTAAAACATAAACAGGAATCTTACACAGAGTATGTATATTTGTACTCAACAAATACTGTAATATGTACGAAAAAAAGTATCACCTCACCCCATGTGAGCAGTGTCGGAGTCACAATCTATATCATCAGCTTCTCCATTACAGGCAAAGACTTCTTCATCTCGGTCACTCATACTCGAACAACCACTGGAATGTTGAGGCAACAATTAATGCAACATATTTGTATTTAACTAACAATAGTTAAATCATTTATGACATATAAAATTAACTGACAATAGTTACATAATTTATAACATTTAGATTTAACGAACATTAGTTATATAATTTATAACAAACAAAAATGTCTAGTGATATAAGGGAAAAAAATATGAATAATATTCTGCATCTCGTGCTGTCCCTTTCTTTATTGATGACCTCCTATAGTTAACCTTTGCTCTCAAGTTTTGTTTGTTGCTCACTCAAACCTTCACATTTCTCCTTTCAATTCCCAATTATCATCAAGTTATCATATTCATTTTCAAAATGCTTTTATTACGATTATCTCTGATTTCTAGTGATTTCCGATGATGAACCCATGTTAGGATGAAACCCAGCATTGCCAATGCACGATTTCTACCTATTACGTCTCCAACCCAATTCTTCTACTGTTAGTGTTTCAAGTTAGTGTTCTTTAACGCATCTTAGTTATGACAGTCCTACCCAAAACATTTCTGTTATTTACGAGGCACTTCTTTTCTACTTCATTTATCTACCGCCAGGTGGCATTGAGATCTCTTTGCCAGCCATGTTTTGCCCGCTGTTCTGATGAGCTTCAGAAATAAGTTCTCATAACACTGCCTCGTCAGGTTGCCACTAGGCTTCGGCAGTCTCCCTTTGCCTATATTTTCCTGGATTTTCTGTTGTTTCGCATCCAAAGATTTCCTTTCCCAAAACCGGGATATTCAATCGCAATACGTCACGTTTTATGTACGTGGATAAAATTTTTTAACAAATTAAAAGATTCTGACAGCAAAGCTTCAGTTATCTTACAATATCGTGAGGCTGAACGTTCATTAAACTCTTATTAGGAATTATAATAAGTTACCTTCAGAGGCAAAGCTTTTCTTTAACCCTCAAGTCGAGTTTTAAGGCATTTCCTCTTATGAGAGAGAGAGAGAGAGAGAGAGAGAGTGTCTTCTTGTTGTCATAATAGTATAAAGAAAAAGACTTGAAATCTCCACCAGTGGACTCCACCCCCCGCCAGGAAGAATGTATTCGACGCGTCCCAGAGTGGCAAGATAGTAATTAGGAGACGGAGACAGAGTCAAGAGAAAAGGGAAAAGCAGAAACACCACTTTCTTTCATTATGAAAAGCCGGGGGAGGGGTACAGGAGGGGCTGAACGCCGGTGGTGGTGAGGAGAATAGAATACAATAGAATATAAAATTTAGGCCAGGCCAAGCGCTGGGACCGATGAAGTCATTCAGCGCTGCAAGGGAAACTGACCGTAATAAGGTTTGAAAGTTGTAACAAGAGGAAAACCTGGCAGTTACACTACGAAATACTTGCTATGGAGGGTGGAAAGTCAGAGTCTAAAGAATATGAAGGGAGGTACAGTTAAAGAAGTAGTGGGGAGAGGGTTAAGGGAATGCCAGTGAAGCAGAGATCACCATAAGATAATTTTTATTTATTTCCATTTTGGGTTTTAAAAATTCTGAAAGCAACAGTACCGACCGATCAGTAATTACAAGTAAAATGCAAATGTGCTTACGCGCACTTCAGTGCTCATTAGCATTGAGTTTAGGATGGGCGTAGGCGGGGTGGGAAATCATTCATGTGCATGTATGTCAGGGCGGGGGTCCCCGGGTAAAAACTATGGTTGCTCGCAGAACTGTTGTCATAAAATACCTCTGCATATTCATGTCTTATGCATTATAACCTTCAACTAAAATATAATGTATCACGCAGAGACATTAATTATACACGATTGCATCACAACTAAAAACAATAATTACCTTCCATTGCATCCTACACAAAATAGTAAGTACCAACTGGTGTATATTTGCGAAATATGCTTGGCCTTCAGAACATATTAAGCTTTTATCACCTGTCAATTTAGCCACAATTATTCGATTTCAGAGCTGTAATTTACGTACTTTTACAGTTACATCATTAAATAATTGCACTGTTAATAGTCAGTCCCCCCCACCCACCTCTCTCTCTCTCTCTCTCTCTCTCTCTCTCTCTCTCTCTCTCTCTCTCTCTCTCTCAACACACTACAATCTAAAATTTAGCTCGTGATGGCTTAGACAAGCAAGAAGTGAAGCATTCTGCAGTCCAAGTAATGCCTGACTATCTTTTTCGTGAGAACCTCTCCTAAACAAGTCGTTATCTTCTCGAATCACCCTGTGTGACCAACCACGTCATAACATCCACTACTAGAATTTGGAACTTCGTCTCCCTCCCTCCGGATTTTCTGAAACACTTAAAACTGCATGTTTTCCTAAGCACTGGTTCCGCGTGTTGCCGCTTGGTTTAAGAGAGGCCAATATTCCCGCATTCACTGGTTTTTACGTATGAAACAATCGCAGAATGGGCGAAATCGAGACTTCAAAAAGCTTGATAATGTCAGCAGAAAAGCTTAAACGCAATGGTTCCTCCTCCATACTAAACGGGTACCAGGAAACTGAAGCAATGGCGAACTCACATAGAAAATCTTGGGTTCATGAACAGTGAATCAGGGTTTGGACATTTCCCTATGTTATTTAAAACCACGTCAAAGTTAGTCATAACTCATTCAAAAACATTATTTTCTAGAAAAAAACAAACAAGGAAGGTGGTGGGTGATGATTGCAGTGGATGCCTTAGAGGGCAGTGAATTGAATCCCCCCTAAATTGTGAGAGCTACTGAAGCGGACGAGCGTCTGTCTACCTGTGAGTCTTCCTGGTGGAGTCCGGCGAGGCTGTCGAGGCTCCGAAGGCAGAGTCGAGGTCGGTCAGGGAAGAAGGGGAGCCGCGATCGTCGCCAGGCATCCTCACCTCATCCACATCGACAATTACACCTCCTCCTCCGCTACCGACGCCTCCGCTCGCTTCTAGTTCGGACAGGAGGAGATCGCCGCCGTCAGTTGTACAGACCTGAAAATGCAACAGATGATATAATGAACATTCCACTCAACAGATGACTAGATCAATCTTGTAACCAGTCAACTAAACCATGAAAACTATTTCACAAACCTTCCCATTGGGAGAACAGTAATTGGTTAGTTTACCACTCAACTTCTTGCCTTTTGTGATGCACAATCTGGTGACATGACTGTGATGCACATTGTGGGAAACAAGACCACATCTACAATGTTAGCTTGAAACTTTTTAATTATTTGTCCCTTTCATTCAACACGCGCTAACATCGCACATTTATCTGTGATATCAAAAAACTCAAAATAAAAATCCTGAAATAAAAATACTTCACAAAGACGACTAATAAATGTTGTAATTTTAAAAGCGATATACTTTGTGGCATCATTAATTTCATAGATGTTTGTCACAACCGTTGGAATTGTTTTGCATTTATTGGATATAAAAAAATAATGTACGTAGAGCAAAATCTTACACACTATACCACTACTAACAGTAAAATCATAATTCACAGAGACAATCCCACCTGCTAAGTTGAGGGGCTATGTGTATGTAATATCAGACCTCTGCTTTTCTGATCGTTACAAGAACGCTTCGACAAAGAAAGCTATAAAAAATACTTCCGCATTTATTTACATTACGTGACTTATGCATATAACTTATTATTACACAAAACATTTTTAAACGTAATATAGCGCAAAATAAAACATGCTACGCCCACATACCTTCACTACTGTTTATAAATAATACGCCTCTCTTGTTCTCTAAGAAAAAAAATTGGGATTTGGAGGTAGGCGTCCACTATCATCATAAAACACTCTGGTACTTGAACCATTTAGCTTGATCCACAAGCAAAATGTTTCTAATAGTAACCTTAAGAGCAAAATATTTTGTTTTCTGAATATGATAAAACGTGAGAGGTGATCATTCCATTCCGAACTCATTTCAATCACATTGGTACACTATACTATACTATTCCTCGCATTTCCCCGTTGAAATCCATTCACTAATCAAAACAATGGGTGACAGGAAATGAACATACAGGGAATACACGTTCATTAAAATTGGTTGAAAATGAAAAACCAATACCACAGATTAGGACAATCTCACATCAAAGGAAATGCGAATCCACCCTAACACGGACGTCAAACGCATTCAGTTCCAATCAAAACAGGATTATCCTCTGTCTTTTGGACAAGAGCTTTTTTAAAACTTCGGCCGAGGAGAAACTATAACCACTGGATGACATTAAAAATTAATAATTATCTACGATGACTTTACTGTTAAGCAGAAGTCTTGCGACTATTTTTTTTTTTATTAAAATCACATTATAATGACGAAGACAGTACCTTGCTTGCAACGGTGCTGTTCTTCCGATCAGGTTATAGGCAACACTGGGTCAGATCAACAACTGGATAGGTGACCGCCAAGAAACGAAGGAGCCGTCAGTACAAGGTCACTGAGCATCCCCTTGGTAGGACAAGGCTGTCATCAGCTCTTCGCGTAATTGATACAGGTCACTTTTACCATCACTTAGTTTATAGTTTCTCAACTCTCTCCTAGATACACCGATCATTACAAGCTTTTCATCCAGGTCAGAAATAAATTAAGAAACTGACCTGTCGTGGCAAGGTCTGACCTCACACATGAGAAGTTCCAGTGATGATGGGCTAACGCGCTTTGCTAAGGAGACGCATAGAAGTCTGCTTCAGGTCCAGCATACAAACATACATAACGGATCGTATGAGGAGGGTCTGATGACAGTGACGACAGAAAACTATAGAAAATAATTCCACACATTAATGATGAATCATCTTTCCGTCTATCGCCTTCTTGGGGCTTTTCCAATTTCTCTTTTTCCTAGCGTTTCTTTCAAGGATGACAAGAAGTTGTAACTACACGGGTATTGGTGAAGAAAAATTACGAAAGTACGACTAATAAATGTTCCCCTCAAGCTGATATTCTCTCTCTCT
>NC_061094.1:31804275-31809275 GCF_015104395.2 Macrobrachium nipponense
AGATACTATAAAGCAAAGGGGTTACGTTGACGTTAAATTATTATTAAGTCTTATGGCCTCAAATGCTTAAAGATGTCATAGCAGCAAAAGCCTTCGGTTGCCGACACACAAATGGCTTTATTATACAAATAAAGCTTGGGTGCTCATAGAACGGCCAGTTACTCAAAAGACAGAACTGTCCCTGTAAAATGGTCACTAAATGACTTGGATGACTCTACAGAAATCAAAGGCCGACAAACAAAGTTACCATCAAAACACACAGCAATCTATGCCACTCATTCTCTCTCTCTCTCTCTCTCTCTCTCTCTCTCTCTCTCTCTCTCTCTCTCTCTCTCTCTCTTTAATCATCATCATCTCCAGCGCTTCTACATGAACGTTTTTTTAAAACATCATCATCTCCAGTGCTTCTACATGAACGGCTTTTTATTTTTCGAATTTTTTTATATAAATCATCATCATCATCTCCAGTGCTTCTACATGGACGGTTTTTTTTTAATTTTTTTTATTTATTTTTTATTTATTTTATAAATCATCATCTCCAGTGCTTCTACATGAGCGTACCTCACTCGTCGCTGGACCGGAAAACCTGAGTGTTCTGTTTCATGCATGTTGGAAGCGTGTTAATTTTGAGATGGTACATTTCCCTGTAGGGGCTAATCTCAGAAATCAAGAACTTTTGAAGATCGTGTATGGTCTGATCGAAAGTACCGTTAAATCAGTACTTCATCGTTTGCAACGTACAATTATATGTGATAGGCAAATTCCAAAGATTTAATAATGATTAATAATTACATAAACCTAGCAACCTCAACCCGGATGTGAATACTGAGAATACGACAGTAAACGGAAGCCTGGAGCCATCACTTCGTAAAAAGGCAGGTGTAATTCGAAAATAACAATAATAAATGTACTCAGAAAACGTTGACATGGTAGCCATGGTAAAATCCCAAAACTACTAAACAAGTGGAGACAAGCATTAAAAAGTTACAATCAATCAGTTTAGTAAAATAAGTCAATAAGTACATAAAACACACACACAACACACACACACACACACACACATATATATATATATATATATATATATATATATATATATATATATATATATATATATATATATATATATAAAGGTAAAAGCCACGAGGGAAAATTCATCTGCAAAGTAAAGGACGTTTGAACGTCGAAAGATCTTGCGGAAACTCCGTTGTTTAATTTTCCCTAGTGGCTTATACCTTTATTTATGGATTTATCACGTTCCAAACTTTCGTGATTCAGTTATACACATAATATATATATATATGTATTATATATATATATATGTGTGTATATATATAATAAACACACACACACACATATATATATATTTCTCGAATCCCTAAACTAACAACATCAATGAAAACATTCCGTAATCCTTAAGAACAAAAATTATTAACTTCCCTTCAGAAAGTTTAGGTTTGGTACGAGATTGGTTTAGACTAGTGGAATTATGAATATGACAGATCTCTCTCTCTCTCTCTCTCTCTCTCTCTCTCTCGCTCTCTCTCTCTCTCCTCTCTCGTCATCTCTCTCTCTCTCTCTCTCTCTTAAAAAAAATAAATAAATAAAATTAATAAATAAATAAATAAAAAATAAAATAAAATAGTTTCTTTAAGGTCACACACACTACAATGAATTTATTAGTTTGAAGTCATACATCTCCAACAAAAATTTGAAAATGAGTTTAAAGGAAATTTGATTTTATACGCATATTCTTTCACGGTTATACGATATCAACGGAAACTTCCTAATACAGGATGTATTTCAATAGTCTATAGTCGAAGATGTCTGTTACGGGCTGCCTTGGAGCCCTTGCCAGCACATGGCCGGCTTAACCCTAACAAAAACACCAGAATGTGCTTCTCTTCAGCTGACCTCAGCTCTTGAAGATATTGTCATCTTCTTGAAAAAAAAAAAAAAAAAAAAAAAACCTACAGTACTTGAGGATGTATTTTAACAGATGTAAAATCAGAGTCCTCCAAAACAAATGTTATTTGGTGGCAGCAACTAACAGCCTCAGTAGTCAAGTTAAGATCTTTCCTACAAATGCTTCTCGTTGAAATATTATGTATTGCCCGCGGTTATTTTTGTAAGGCTGAAGCCAATGGCATCTTTTACTCAAATATTCGTAGATGTGTGTGTATTCCCCTAGTAACATTCAAACACAAATATAAGAAGTGAAACCAATCAATATAAATATTTCTAGCTTTCCACCTCATGTGCTTGCTTGTTTGTTTTGTTTGTTTGTATGGTGTTTTTACGTTGCATGGAACCAGTGGTTATTCAGCAACGGGACCAACGGCTTTACGTGACTTCCGAACCACGTCGAGAGTGAACTTATATCACCAGAAGTATACACATCTCTCACTCTTCAGTGGAATGCCCGAGAATCGAACTCGCGGCCACCAAGGTGGCACGCCAACACCATACCGACCACGCCACTGAGGCGCTTTCCGCCACGTGTGAAACCGAAGCAAAACTGCTTAGAAGTAAACAAACTTTCTTTGTCAATGGCATTTGTTTTCAGGGCTTCTTCCGCCATCCATCAAAACAGAAGCTATACAGGATCCATACCAAAGGGGAAGTGAACGTGAAAGGGGGATTATGGACAACTTGTAGAACTTCTAAGAGGGGCTTTTATTGGAAAAAATAAAGCTGCGGAAGACGACAGACATGCTTACTTGCTGGTGTGAGAGATAACGATGGCATCCACTCAAGTAGTAGCTTCTTCTCACTGAGGTACTATTCACTACTATTGGCCGGAATGAATTAGCGTGAACGTTCTATAAGCGTCTTAACACAGTGAGAAATATTTATAAAAATCTAAATGAGAACCGATGAAATAAAACGTATGTAAGTATGATTAGAAATAAAATGCTTTTGTAGTACAAAAGCCCCTCCCCCCGCCTCCCAAAAAATAATTTATAATAAAATTCGCCTTCCCAAGTAAGTATATCAAGAACATGAAGTGAGAAATTACCTCATCGTACTTTTGCGGTTTTGTAATCACAGATTACACAACTGACCACTCTTGCGTCTTATCAACCTCATGACTAACAATTTTGGCAGGAGGCTGTATACAGAGTACTTTATTGAAAAGTATTGAGAGGCATATGGGAGTGGCAGCTTATCTCCTTGATTCCTATAGGTTGCAAATGGCTTTTTAAAATATTTTGCATTCTCTCTCTCTCATCATTATAGACGCTTGTGTTTCACCTAGGAAGTACGCTCTTGTTCAGACTGTCCTATTGTGGCTTTATTTTCAATATAGTAGCTACAGCATCGATACCCGATGTTCACCTTTCAAATATCCCTCTTTCGCGCCGAAGGTGACCTCTATAAAACTACTTGCGATCTTCTGTCTTATCTTACACCTGTCTGGTTTTATCAATTCAGTAACATTGTAAAATCTTGCAATTTTTCTTGACATCTGGAAGCTCATCTTAAGTTTCTATCTGATTTTTCTATGTCTATTGTAGTCAGCATCACACCTAATTGTGTGTATCTTTCCACGTTTCAAGCAGTCTCGATTATAACACTCATCTCTTCTTTACCCAATCATAAGCAAAAAGGTGTTCTACTTTTCAAACTTCATCATCCTTCCCATCTCATCCCCTTCCAGGCCCTTAAGCTATAAATGGCACCGAATAAAGTAAAAAAAAAAAATCAAGAACTGTATCAAATCTTTGACTGGGGTAGACTAAAGTCGTTCATTTTCACATTCCAAAACAAATACCTTGTAATCTTTGCATAGCAGTCCATCTAATGTGTGTCTCTGCGTCTATGAAAGAGTGCCTCTCTCAAATAGTACATAGAAGTACTCCCCTGAACAGCTCTGAATTTAAATTCGCATTATCCATCTTTGTATGGAGTGTGCTCTCGTGTGTGGAAATGGTCTACTACATTGCACTGGCCTTGATCAAGAGTTGCATCAAGGCTTTCCTTCGATTCAATTACCCAGCACTGACTTTCAAAGTGAATGCTTTCAAGGCTGTGCTAAGGTCGCCGCTATCCTAACTTATCTTGTAAATCTTTGTTTGGGGATAAAACTAAATGTTTTTTTTTTTTATGGAGGCCACAACCTTCTCTTAGTTGAGTTGTTCATGAGTTGCTTTGCATCTCTATATAGAATTGTGTGGATATCATGAATTCAAAAGTCGAATGATCTCAACATTGTCAGCTGCTTTCTCCGTTATCTGCTTACCTGTCTATTTATGAGAGCCAGGTTTGTCGTCACCTAAGAAATGAAGCATAATTTTTTTTTTTTTTTTTTGCATGCAACCATCTCCCTCATCGCCACTACACCAATTTAATAATCGACTGACTGACGAGAAGAAAATTATTTTCCAGAGCCAAGGTAAAGAGTATAAACTAAGTAAATGACAAAGTCAGTGTTTGTAAGTGCCAGTGACATAAAGAACGCCGATTAGACTTTGACTGATTTGCGTAATCCAGCGTAAAAAAGACTATGGCCATCAATACCGATTTGACGAACACCTACATAATGATAGAAATGCGAGGCGTAAATGTGTATTCCTATACACGAGCGTGGGTAGTAATCCATTATTTTTCATAATGGAGGAGTTCGATACCATTGTGAGGTAGGGGGGTGGGAAGGGGTGACGGGGTATGACCGGTAGCATGACCACAGCCGCAGTTCCAAGAAACAGCCTTCGGAATTCACACAAGACATTGATCGAGTCGACTGGAAAAGAACAGCGGGCGTAATGACGCATTCCACCGAGGCCAAATGAAATGAGATGGGTAATCTGAGAGGTCTTTAGCGAAAAAACAACATTCGTTGCTATTGTGATGGCAATGGCCGATGTACCCGAATCACATTAACCTAGAAATTTATTTTCTCCTCGTGAAAACATTCTTCAATATACGAAAGCCGAGCCTTACAAAATTAATATACAAATACAAGTACCAATTACAATGATCGACATTCGCTTGGCAAG
>NC_061094.1:31814275-31844275 GCF_015104395.2 Macrobrachium nipponense
ATGGGGAGAGAGAGAGAGAGAGAGAGAGAGAGAGAGAGAGAGAGAGAGAGTATCACAGTTCCTTCTATTCCTTATTGAAACCATGTCGAACAGAAAAGTCAAACATCATTTCTCACGAACGAAGCCAAAGGACTTCGCTATACAGACCGTCATCATGCCTTTCAAATCTATTTTCGCGGTCTATTTCTCTTCGAATATTTGACACTTCATCTCGCGTGACAGAAACCTCTCTTTTATCAAAAGCTTCTGTAAGAGAAAAAGCAAGTCTCATTTCAAATTGAGAGAGAGAGAGAGAGAGAGAGAGAGAGAGAGAGAGAGAGAGAGAGAGAGAGAGAGAATGAATCATCGCCGCATAAGAAGAAAGATATCTATCATCATCTTTTATTCACAAGAATGATCAGTGAATTTCCAGAAACTTACAGCGAGGAATTCCGGGAACTGGGATGCCGGGTAAAAAAGGAATGGTGAAAAATTATTCTCAAAATTCCCAATCTTTACATTCCATCCATGAAAGAGGGAAGCTAGACATTAACGTAACAAGGCGTGATCCGACCTCCTACTTTCTTGGGACACGTGCAAGATTTTCCCCTCACGAATAAGTTATAAACATTATACTCCTAATTTTTTACATAAATCAAAACGCGCTAAAATCTGTGGTCAAATAGAGCCTTGTTTTACCAACGAAAATTAAAATAAATACGCTGTATTTCATTACAAATAATTGTTCTGTACTGTTG
The DNA here is from genome assembly GCF_015104395.2 of Macrobrachium nipponense. Classification (NCBI taxonomy): domain Eukaryota; kingdom Metazoa; phylum Arthropoda; class Malacostraca; order Decapoda; family Palaemonidae; genus Macrobrachium; species Macrobrachium nipponense. Next base: position 31,815,013 of record NC_061094.1, read on the forward strand.
AACATGCACGTTGTTTTTAATTTTCAATCTAATAAATAAATCATAAATATCCTGTCCTAAAATTCCTGTATCTTTAACTCAACGCAAAACACCATTTTCAGACCGTTTTAGGCTCTTCCATAGACCTTTGTAGGCTCACTCCCCGAGTAAGCGAAAATAAAATATAAAACACATGATAACTAATATGACTAAGATACGAAAAAAAGAAGTTGAATATAAATAAAAGTCACAGAAACAGTTGTCCGAAATCTATATGGTGCCTGTAGAGTTCGAGATAATACAAACTGTCGCTAATGCTAAATTTGTCCTTAAGCTAACACGACTCTAGTTCTCTCGAGCAGCTCGTAAAACAAAGATCACCTGCAATCACTTCCGACCAGAATTTATTTACTCGGAATCAAGCTGTAAATTGAACCCATCGACCTCCTCCTCATAAAGCATTAGATGATTCTAAAATAGGACATGATGAAAAAAAAAGTGGTTGCCTTCATCCTGAAATAGCTCAAGAGATGGTATTCAAATAATGTCTCCAGGCGCGAATCTAGAAGACACGAGCGTTACGAATTTATCACAGGAGTTAAAGTCATCTCTAAATAATTCCTTTACTTTAAAGTTGTATTCAATCCCTGGTAAATAAAAGCTGTGTAACCATACTGCTGTTACACTAAATTTATCTTTGCGATCTTGCAAATGTTTTTACGACTATGCTTAGCAAAAAATAAAATAAATAAATAAATAAATAATAAGTTGCGAAGAACGATGGAAGACGACGAAAATTCGTATATAAGAAGATATGTATAATAACGATGGTAAGGGACCTAAGGTATCTTTATCACTAATATTACAAAGATCCTTATCGTTACCTTCGTCGTTTGTGTAACAACCAATATGCAAAATACTGACCATTCAGTTTTCATTAAGCCATTCAGCTGATACGATCAGGCTGTCAGTGTTCAAGATTATTTTAATAACATTAGAATTTGACTGCGTGTTATAGATTAATGTTTATGTGGGTTTGTACGTGCAAACTTAGTTATGGTTTATGGTTACTAGGCTTACTGTTCAAGAGTAGGTACAGTGCATATAAATAACCTTCCATAACATCAAGACAACAATAGTTATATAAACATTGGCTGCCATAACAATAATTAACATTTCTGGTCAAAACCTGTCCTTGGTCCATCTTAGTTATGTCATAATTCTAAAAGCTACCTACAACAGTCTCGAAAAAAACAATGCACTTTCAAAGAACAATGAACAATAAGAACACTAATCATCACAAAATTGTGTAGGAAAGTAGAGCATTTCCTAAGTAGTCAATAAAAAAAAAATCATATAAAAAAAATGAGGAAAAAAAAACTGAACCACCACCAACTGCCTCACCCTTTCCACCCAAATTCACGCAAACAAATTCTAAAATATGCGGCGTTGTCGCCCCCCCCCCCCCCCCAAAAAAAAAAAAATCCATGCCACGAGATATGAGGTCCAAATGACCGTAACGAAAGATATTTAGAGTTGAATTGTGTCGACAACTTCTCGGTTGTCATACGGAAACACCACCCGCTCCCCACCAACCCCCATCCCCCGGATCTGTGAAACACTGCAAGGACTTGGCCATTTAGGCCCCAATAGTCTGATACATGACAGTGACCTAATAATTCTCTCTCTCTCTCTCTCTCTCTCTCTCTCTTCTCTCTCTCTTTGTAACAATCGAGAGGTCTCGGTCGATGACAAAACCATCTGAGCACGTTTCCACTGTCTGTTGACATATGCAACGAATTTCGAACCACGACGCCAATACTGTTGTAGATCGCACTCATCAGCGCTCGTCAAAATGCAAATTATTCCAGATGCAGAGGCCAATAGGACGGCCAATTTCAGATCTTTATATAGATTAAAGACTATAGTATATATATTTAGCAAAGACTCGAGCACAATTAAACGTAATGTCAAGAAAAAGAATGTGGCTTTGCTTCCAGTGAGTGACGGCCCTCAAGACGGAGGAGAGCTGAGGAAAACGTTACCAAAAGGATATTTCCAAAGATGGAAACAGTCTCCGAACCGTGTAATCCCAAGATTACACATTTCCATAAAAATGTTCAGAAAGGAACCTCGACAAGATTTCCTTAGCCCCGTCGCTATGGAACGATCATCTGACATTCTCTGAAAACAACTTAAGCGGCTCTCTTTCTCTCTCTCTCTCTCTCTCTCTCTCTCTCTCTCTCTCTCTCTCAGCAGCAGCAGCTTCTTAGAAGACCCCTTCTGTATGACAGGGAACATAAAAAGGAAAACGATATGCTAATGGATTCTTAGGTTCACTTTGAAGCTTCAAGCGGCCCCGCGTACATTACTTATCACTTATTTTCTCATTATCATCTCTTTACATAGTTTCTTTCTATATAAATACGCAAACTGCATTTATAAACTACGTACACTTTTAGGTAAGCCATATATATAACATGTTAATGTGACGCTATTTTTCCTGACACAAGTACTCAAATTAAAAAATATGCAATTCAGACAGGAAAAAAAACTGTTCACTACTTGTAAAATTGGAAACAAATCATATCTGTTTCTATAAAGAAGTGCTAATGTTCATTCCGAACTGCAGAGAAGGCTCAAAACATACAACTCTCACGAACTGCCTATATCCTGGTAGCAATCAGTCTAAAAATAGTTTCTCCGAATATTTCCAAACACCTCCACACCATCTGTTACTTATTCCGGCGGCGTCTCAGTCCTCATTTGTGTTCAGTGCTGCTGCGTCCAACTCATATACAAGCGATCATATTTTTAGGATGTTGGGGGGGGGGGGGGGGTAGCGCCCAGGAGCGCCTTATTAAGCCAAATTTCTCGTGTCATTCACAGCCTAAAAAGCCAACTGTTGCAATCTTGGCAATAAGCTAGGATGTGGGAATGGACTAGTTCCCATTCTTTATACCGAACGTGAATTTGACAGGGATATGTAACGCAGTCAAAATCGTATTAAATTTCTCTTGATACACAAATGGATAAGTCGACTGTCGAACCTAGGCAGGCTATGTTCAATTAATTATTATTCCCTATGGTTTTAAGTTATTCTCCTGGTATGGTGAATTAGATATGAAGGGATATTTGATATTATATATATATATATATATATATATATATATATATATATATCTATATATATATATATATATATATATATATATATATATATATATATATATATATATATATATATATATATATATATATATATACTATATATATATATATATATATATATAATTACGTGTGCTTACAACTGGCCAGGTTTACATAACATACATACACACGCATATATACTATGTGTGTGTCTGTGTGTGTGTATATATGTATTTATGTATCTATGTGTAGATATGCAGATATGCACATATACTTGCAGATATACACACACACACACACACACACACACACACACACACACATATATATATATATATATATATATATATATATATATATATATATATATATATACACACACATATAAAGTGCATGTGTGTATAAAATAACATAAGCCAAGATTTGTCAATATAAAATGAAAAAAAATATGAATGTCAAAAACCTGAATTATACAAATCAACTAACTATGCAAATGGCCGTTCATAAAGTGAGTTAAATGAGGGTTTCATGCTCCGATACGACACTACTCCCACAAACCGCTTAAAACCCTTTATCTATTTTTTTCACTTTCATTGCATTTTCCTGCTTCTTCCATCTTACACAATCCGACAAAGGATGTTTTCGCAAAACGGCCTTTCGCTCTGCACAAAATCATGGAAACCACGCAGGCAATGGCAAATGAACAATGGGCATTCTGTCTGAAGTAAGAAACCGTGAAGGGAAGAATGGAGCGAGAACCTGCAAGGATTAGGAAAGCACAAGTAACCCAACACTTCTAAGCGAAAGACGAGAAATAAAAATCTAAAAATGTATATTTTCAAAAATATTATCTGGTATATTAAACAAACAAAAAAAAACGGCGATCAATATACAAAAACTAAGCTAAAATAGTTTTAACAGTTATTACTAAGATAAGACAGAAATGGAAAGAAAATTTAATCAAATGTCTTTCTAGACTGCTTGCAGAATAACAACTTGCCAACCTTAATAGTACTGTGCTTAGAAAGCCGGACACGTTCTTTTTACGTGGCGTGACTTTCATACACATTTGTCTAATGAAAACCTCCGCAATACTTTTCCCAACAAAATCTTTTTAAAAAATTCCATCGCTATCAGTGACGAATCGCTATCGAATCTTTATAAAAAGCTCATGTATCGAAGTTTAATTTTGTAAAATGGAGACAGAGCTTAAAGTAAATACTGTAATCAAATCCATTTATTTACTGATATAACTTGAAGCAACAATGTCACAAAGGGCCCTCTCAGATTCTTCGAACAAGTGTGAATTTTTAAACAGCAAATCTGCATATTAAGAAGGCTTATAAAATGGTTACGTGATTCTATGTAACTCCTTCAAGTATCTGTTTTCATGAGAAAAGGGGCCCCTAGGAGGGCCAACCCGTATGACTATCTAGCCCCGAGATAAGAAAATTTAAAGGGAAAAGAAATTGGGACTAAAACCTCGGGGAAATGGCAAGAAGAACATTCCAAAGCTTGGCAATAATTGTTAAAATGATGTCCCAAAACTGGATCGAACCAAGCAATCTATGGACTACTAATTTCCACAGTAATTGTGGGAAGAGGTAGCATAACGAGGGTGACCAAACCGCCAATGTTTTGACCATCACTTCCCTTGCATAAGTAGTTTCTTGACATAACACTAGCAATAAAACATAGGTATTCATAAGCCCCGAATGATACCAAGCATATTGAATCAATGTCTCCGCCAGACTGAATTTAAAACACAATTCTTTCAAGAACCGAATCTGGTGTATTCTGGCTAAAAACCACCAGCTACGCAAGATATGATAATATCCTATCGACTATTAACGGTGTAATTCGCATACAGTAAATTATTAAGACTTTTCAGTTGCAAATGAACACCCAGATATCCTTTTATTTACCTAAAACTTACACATAGCGTAACTATTTAAAGCCCGGGACGCAGTGTTACCATACGAAAACACCACAAGCGGATGGACAGATGGAAAAAAATATATTATAGGCTCACAGCATTTAAGTCTATTTTGTGGAATTTTTCTTCGCTCTGGGATTCTCTCCTTTGTCCGTTGTATCATATCCCTCTATCATAAGATCTTTTAGGTGGCAGGAATGTCTCCTCCCACTACATAACTCCGTCTAAAGGACATTTCCCTAAAAAAGCACTTTATTTACGTTTTAAAAACTAGATAACTGGGCTATCTGTCTATGCATAACGTATCGTTCAGAATAGTTTTTTTTTTTATCTGAGCTTTATAAAGGCTGCGCAGCATTTACTTAGCTACGTTTTACACAGATAAGTTGAAAATTCTTTATTGCAACTCGTAAATCGTCCACCATACCCTCCAATTACGCTAAGCACCCCGTAATTCCAGCACATTTATAACTGGAACCGGAATGTAAAACTTAATAATTCAACGCACTTCCATCGGAGGGACAACAATAGTAGACGTTGCTCAAACTATTCACGGTCTAAGCACCTACCGTCACTCCGGTTTACTGCAAATCCTACACTTTTCAAGAACAGGTCCCTCTGATTCCTATGATCATTCACGTAGGTCCGGTGTTGCTGTCTCGTACTGTTTCAAATACCGTTTTAAGGGCCCTTGCGTGAGCAGTGAGGAACGACGCACCTAAAATCCACGCTATATGAAGGAAACAATCGTAATACATCTGATTGTAAACAATTTACATATTTTCAAAGAAATATTTTGAGCGATGTCAACTTATCACGCAAATTCCTTCATTAACTTCACGTTCTCAGATGCCGATTAAATATTCACGGGTTAGGGTAATTCTTGCCATGACAATGACCAAAAATTCACATACCCCAAGTGACTCAACGAAGAAATGTCAGGCTGCAACCACTTCCAAAAACTGTAAGAGAAAGTCCAACCACCATCAACCGGAGACGGACTTCGACAGGATGATGGCAAACCAAAGTTTAAGATAACTAAGGACAGTCGACGAACGGAAGAGTCAGTGCATGTGTCCAAAGGGGCATAAGCATAACATTGCCACACACTGCCACACAAAAACGCGTTGGCACTAAAGGTAGAGATCATTTGAAGCTTTGTGTTATATACGTAGTCTCTCATGTAAAGTAACGACGTATTAATTATATGAGCAAAGAAATAAACTTTCTTAAAAGTTCTTCAAGCAAACGTTTCAGTGTCTTATCAGTACAAACAAATTTGAACAAGAGCATGTGGATAATAATTTATATCAGGGTTGGTGATTTTTGTATTTTTTTTTTTAAATAAAATAATAAAAAATTAGTGTTTATTTGATTTTTTATTTATTTTTTTATTTGTTAGATGTTTTTCGATCCTTTTTTTCCTCAAAATGTATTTTACGACAGAAATACTATTGATTAATCTTTTAAGTTTCCAGTTCTGGCCTAAAATATGTACTTGCAATTTTTTTATATCAAAATAAATAGATGCAGCACAGTTATGCTTATGTTTTTATTAAGCTCCAAACCATATTTTTCAATTTGTTTGCTTTCATATAAAAAAAATAAAATAAAAAATCATTATTTTTTTCAAACGAATCAATGATTAAATCACTTGATTAAATCAATTTAATTTAATCATTGCCACCCCTGCTTTATAGGAAACATTTAATCATCTTAGTTTTCCTCATAAATGTTATCAGTTCATACACCTAATTATTTGAAAATGTCTCAGGCCTAGGTTGGTTTACACCCCCAGCAGTCAATGCACGTTATATAAAGCAACAGTTAATCTCTCTCTTTGCTTGATGATGATTATTAAAAGGTAATCTACAAAAAATAATTCTCGTTAATATTCAAGGTCACACAAAAATATTTGCGAAAGGAGAGTAAAAGAGAATCAAAAAGATACTCAAACCTCCTTGGATGATCATCGATTTCTTTGAACTTTACGTAAATATCATTTGACCGTCAAATATGAAAATCGCCGTTATCTAATCGTTTCTCAGAGAGAGAGAGAGAGAGAGAGAGAGAGAATTATATAAGAGCTGCTTAATTTTTATAAGGTTATTACTAGCCGTGCATTCTCTATATGGGAGCGGTTATTCATACTGCTACTTAATATTGACATATGAATAAAAAGACAGCTTTTAAGAATGGTCATGTATAGAGCTATATATATATATATAATATATATATATATATATATATATATATATTATATATATATATATATATATATATATATATCATATATATATATATATATATATATATATATATATATAATATATTTATATATATGTGTGTGTGTGTGTGTGCGTGTGTGTGTGTGTACACATAAATAAAATGCTTTAATAACCATTTTGAACAGAATGATTTCCATTAATTTCAAATTCCTTATGCAAAATAATAGAGATTCATGGACTGCATCCCTTCTAACTGCCTTGCAGAACCTTGTACTTCAAACGGTAGCCTAGTGACATTAAAATTCATGTTGTAGAATACCTACCAAGTGGAGTATTCAAGGTAAGAAAATATTGTACCACATTAATACCTTTAACCTTTTGAACTATACAACAATTACGCAAAGTCATGAAATCATAAATCAATTCATTGGCGAACACAACACAAAAGAGCTGTTAGGTAATACTACAATTTAAAATTTCATCTTAAAAGCTATTAGAAAAACGCGGTAATGCATATATTGTACATAATATACTGAGAGAGAGAGAGAGAGAGAGAGAGAGAGAGAGAGAGAGAGAGAGAGAGAGGTGGGGTTGCTCCCAACTCTCTCCAATAACAAATGACATATTCATCCGCCAAGAATGTCAAGTTCTCAAAGTGAGAAAAAGCATCCATTCAGCCGAGTGGTGTTCAGTGCCCGAAGCTAAATGTTTCACCTTTACGAAAATGTACTTACAATGCATCAGGTGATGAGGCATAACGGGATATTAAACCTAAGAATGAATTGATAACTCATTCCCTAGAAAGTGATTGTACACGATTGAGTTTACCGAAAATTAAGATATCCTCTTTTCATTTTATCTTTCGTTTTTATATCCTACATCGGTTCGTTTTCACGGCCATATTTTTGTCACGCACGTTTAGAGAAATCAGCCAATAAACTAATCGACTTCTCTGCATCAATAAGAGAAAACCTGGCCTAAATTGAAGTCTAACCAAAACACGCAACCCTTTTAACAGCAGAATTCTGCCGCAAAGATTAAAGAGAAATAACCACGATCATCACACAATAATCCGTTCACCTCTTGAATACCAATCCCACGTTACGCCATCGCTACCTGCTTTGTAAAAAAAAGTGTTTGTATTTGGGGAGGGGGGGACGAATGGTTATAAATCCCGCGTTGCTAACCGATCCATAACGTCGCGTTCTTTAGCTGAACAAAGGAACGTTATGAAACCACGAACCTGTGAGGAGCACTACTTCAAGGCAGGATAAAGATGTGCTTATCTTTATCATGTGAACAACGGGCTCCCAGTGCAAAATAACAGCAGCGTACTTCCCTTCGACCGTTCGCTGACATTTGAGAATTTTTTTTTTTTTTTTAAGGAAAATAGGGTTCATACTCTATTTCGTAAGGAAGATTATCCCACCGGATAAAAAATAAATAAGCACCATTTGTAGTCCTGCTATTTTTTATAGTTGATATCTTTGATTAGACAATCACCAAACCCCAAACTCTGATTATTAGTGTCAGATATTCATTCAGATTCCGCCAAGAACCGTAAAATCCAAAGATATATCCATAAAGCAAATTCATCAAGGCTGCAACAAGGCTCTTCTACCGCGGATTAGCTAAAGACGAAGCTTTGGAATTTTTGCAGTATCCCACCTTTCCCTTTTCTGTCTTATTAGGGTCAATTGAAATAACGGTATGTTGCTCTCCTTCATCGAGATTCACGAAGCCAAGAAGAAACCAAGGCAATAAATCTCTAAGAAAAAAGATATTGTCGTATGAACATACAACTTTTTCTCATTAATTTACCCCCTAATTGTCAGACCTGCCGGTACCCCCTTAATTAACATGACAATGATTCTAGAATAGTTCAAAGGAAAGACAAAACATGAAGTGGCATTAGGAACATTTTCATCAACTATGTCTGTATCCATTGGCGACCCCCAAGGATGAGAACCCTTGCACTAGATCATGTGATTGCTAGATCGATGCCCTGGTACCCAAACAGATGAAGTCGCCGGGGGCTTACACGCAGTGCATCCATACTCATCCACCTCCAATCTCCTTGCTCATCCACGCATTCCCCAATTTCTCCGATACTCCCTCCAGACCCACCAGGCTGCCTGTCTGCCACCCCCGATGCAGCAGTGAGTTCTGCCAAAGTGGGGTCACTCTAACGGACCCGAGACGTCAGTGCTTCCACGCGGTGTTTACCAGTGTTTACCGAGATCCATTGAGATCTCTCTGACAGAGAGCACTGCTCGCGATCCGTTTTCGGCTGCTCTTCGTGAATTGCTTGGTGAAATCACATGAGTGGTCAGTATCAGTCATCGCAAAGGCAAAATCCATCGCTGGTTGATTTCTGCGCATTCGAGAGCAAACAAAAAGAATCAAGCATGCGTTTCAAATTTGACAGTTTGCTTCTTTAAAAAACTCAATAAGTCTTGTTCTCCATTACTCCAAACCATTCCTTTAACTGAGCTCCACTGCCTCTATACATCTGAACATTAAATCCCCCTCAAAAACTATGATATACAATGATCAATACGGCTTCCCCGATAATCCACAATAAAACGATCGAACGCACGGAACCAAAATTATATAAATGTCCATCAAACCCTCTTACATGTCTCCGCGGTCAACTCTTGACGAACGTCCTACTCAGTCGCATATCAAGGCCATCAGCCAACACCCCGTAAGTAACCCAGCGAGCTCAGCGAAGAGAAAACCTGTTCCCAAACCACCTTCATTGCCAACACATGTGGTCGTTCCCGAAGGCTGTTAACATCATAGCCTACTAACACTCCCAAGAAAAAAAAAATCCTGTTCATTGACATTAATCCCACAGCATGCGCGCTATTAAACTGTGTGTGTGTGTGTGTGTGTGTGTGTGTGTGTGTGTGTGTGTGTGTGTGTAGGAAGATGCGACCCGTATTATATATATCTCCAGAATTAGACCGAGATCATCATGGCTCACCCGTTCCAATTATTAGATGTGATGCATTTAATTCATATCGGTAAGTGTAGCAAGAAACTGGTTAATTGGTGTTGTGATTTCTTAAATGAATTGTGCAATTCATTTAAGAAATATCACGGCAAACTTTATTGAGAATTTTAAAATTGGATTTCGAAGCACATTCAAAAAAGGACAGGAACACGGCTGTAAATCTAATTTGTGACTATGCTGTTGGTGACTGGCTAGTCCAAAAACAAAATAAACAGAATTAAAGATGAAGACGATGGTACAAGGTTGTGTATAAAATCAAGGATAATACAAAAAATATACACACACATTATATATATATATATATATATATATATATATGTATATATATATATGTATATATATATATATATATATATATGATAAAATCTCACACAGGTAACTATAGAAAAATATTAACATTAAAATCTATGTAAAATGTACAAGACAATTTTTTTTTTTGGTAAATCTAAGTCAACTTTGATCAAATTCTGCATGTAATACTGTTAAAATTGTGGAATATTGTATATTTTCTCTAATAAAAGCATTTAAAAAAAATTATTAGATCGGTCTGATTCACCTGGGCCGCCTTCTTACATGATTAAAAAATATTTACCTGTGGCAAGTCGACTTAAAAGACATTTCGTGACTGTCAGCCATAAGAGGCAACGAGCAATGAGAAACCTCCCATCTGCAAATGGTCAAGAAAGTTAGCGCGAGCAACCACGTTCTTTCTGGAAATCCTAAAAATGTGCTCGCGGAACAATTTTAGTTCTCTCATGTAAAATACGATATTCTGATCTCCGTATTATACATTAAATAGGACCTGGTGAATTGTTATCTTACTTGATGGTAATTCTGCCATTAGCTATGTTCTTTTTAAGGTAACTTGATTTTTTAAAGCTTAAACATAAACGTGAACTGTAAGCAATTGCAAACAACTTTATGGATTTTTATCCAGCTCATTTATGAAAGCGTAGAAAAAAAGATAGAATATACGGTAATTAATAACCAAAAATATGACAAAAACGTTAGATGCTATAACTAATCTGTGAAAAAAAAATCCATACAACCATGGTAACACTCCAAGCTATGCTGAAACAAAATTATATGTACATACAGTCTACGTACATATCTCACCATACACTTTTTTTATAGCTTAAACATGAACGTGAACTGTAAGCATTGCAAACAACTTTATGAAATTTTATCCTGCTCATTTATGAGATTGGAAAAAAAAGATAGAATACATGGTGATTAATAATTCAAAAATATGACAAAAACATTAGTTGCTAAACCTAATCTGAGAAAAAAAAACATCCATACAACCATAGTAAAACTCCAAGCTATGCTAAAACAAAAGTATATACATACATACAGTCTATATATCTCGCCATACACTTTTCCCCTTAAACTAGTGACAAAAATGGGTATTAATCTTCCAGTTTTTAAAGAAAATTAATTGGGCGAGGCTTTAGCCGCATGCAAGCCTTCCCTCAGGTGTTCATGGAGCTTTGGTGCCGACGCCGTCTGGCTTTTCTTGTTAGTCACCTACTCAAGTACAGACCATTCCCAAACTCTCTCTCTCTCTCTCTCTCTCTCTCTCTCTCTCTCTCTCTCTCTCTCTCTCTCAGCACATTACTAGATTTTGAATGGTTAAGGTCGAGAAGCTCTACAACTGATGAGGCACAAAATAAGACATTTTCCAAAGGCCTCTTCTCCTTAATTGTTCATAACATAAACTGGACCTTCAAGGACAATCGGCGCTGGCACAAGGACAACTTCATATTAACAAGTATTGGTCCCACAAGCACATACATATACAAGAATACACTATAAATTAACATCAGCCTTTCAAATTACGGAAGACAATAAAAAAAAAAAAAAAAAAAAAAAAAAAAAAAAAAAACCTGAGAGCCGAGTCAAGAGCATCATTCACGAGACGATGAATGAAGGGCCGAACTCGGCGTGAATACTACGATGAAATTTATCCTCTCTCGACTAAATGAAGTTAAGAGGTTGCCACGCTTCATATTTTACTGCTAATAGTAATCCCTTCCAAGTTCTGTCACTACAGCAATCTCTCTTTTTAAATATCAAGCAGAATTTATCTAAAATCAAAACTCAAAGAATCGAGTTATACATCTTATTGGTTAAATACGATCCGAAATGCCCCACATTTCGGCTGCAACTCAACTGTCCTTTTATCCAATGCATCTTCCCCGGCTCTTCAAATGCACGTGAGGGAGGACGGACACTGATCCGTATATCCGGTCTGGGATGCACCCATATATCCCTCTATTGTAATAATTTCTACGAAGTACGTTAAATATTATCTGGCTTACGTTTTTTTTTTTTTTTTTTTTTTTTTTTTTTTTTTTTTTTTTAGAGAGAGAGAGAGAGATGAAGAGAGAGAGAGAGAGAGAGAGAGAGAGAGAGAGAGAGAGAGAGAGAAGCATTTATTACCAGCGTTAGGATCTCAATCGTTCTCCTCCATTGATATGAAAGCTTAGTCAGACGAAGTTCAGTCTAAAAAAGATTATAAGGATTTCAAGAGAGATATTTTTCAATAAATTCCGGATATCCTTCCTAACATTACCAAAAATTCGATGACATGTTGTTGGTACATCAGCACTGCTTGCATACATTACGTAAATTGTGAAAGCAACAACATTAATGTAAGCCACACAATAATAGACTTCCTACTACCATCTAGGAGCGTTTCTCTCGTTTACCAGTCTAGAATATCAATCGCACCAGATACACGATATCTGGAGCAGCATATTCAAAGGCTAATGCCTTCTTGGCCTAAATATCGCCAGGCCTTCGGTATCACTTTGAAAAATCCAGTTACGAACGAACAATACAAGTGACATGACCAAGCTTGCAACTGGCTCGACAATATTGGAAATAACTTGAAATACAATAAAGTGATCATGTCCAAATCTTATTACTAAAATCACAACGTAACCTCCAAAATGATAAAGGAATATCAATCCACAATGGCTTCTCAACTCCTCAATTTCCTTAAAAACATTTGACTTTTTTTTAAATGCTTACAGAAGCAAGCATGTCCCAAAAATGTGAGGAAATATCTTAAGAATTACTGTGGCTTAATTTCATCTTAAAATAATGAGTATTTCGCGAATGTGACCAACACACCCATCGAAACTTGGAGCACCAGCACCTCATATATTAATGAACCGTGACAATTCACTTGCATGTCAAAACTTACATAGCCAGGTTCCAAAAATTACAATTTAGTAACCAGATGCAAATGCCTTACTTCGATAAAAAGGTCAATTAAAATCTCGTCATTCTGTTACTATACCTCGTTGCCTTTACTAGATATCTGTAGCCCTTCTCACATACTATGTCAACTGCCAGGTGTTTCATCTCATACAAAAACAGTCCGACCCCATCAGCTTCCTCCCCGCTCATCTCTCAGTTGTGAGAGCGTTTTCAAGCTACTTGAATATTCCTATCTCACTTCTCTCACTTCCACCCTTTCCTTTCATCAACAGTTTCCCACCGGGACCTTCTCCCGGTTATCCTTTCCCCTTCCCCGTCCCACTCCTTCGCCGGAAGTAGCGTTTTGTCCCACACTTCAAGCTGCGACAAAGACTAACAGATCTATAGGTCTTGGATCATAATATTATGTAGTATCTGTCAAGACTCGTTTTAACTAAAATTGATATTCCTTGTGTGGACAACCTTTCTCAATTTAATAGAACGTTTTAAAAGTATATGGACACAGCATAAGGACGTGTTTATTCAGTATTCCAGTATTCTAAGCCACTGTCACAACACTGCAACTAAGCTCAATACACATGACTCACATAAAAAAAAATAAACAAACAAGAAGGGCCGGAACGAAAGTTAAATTCAAAACAAACACGGCCCTAAGAGTTATAAAGCAGCAGGATGTCACTGTTTACAAGATAAGGAGAAACTTCCAGCGACCAACCGGATGCAACAACGCAAGAACAATGTTCCTGAGTTCGACGACGGACGAAGGCCGCAGAAATATACCTAGCTGTTACTAAACATGGCCTATGTCTGGTAGCACAAGGTTACCCGCCAGCATTATATATCAACGATGATCGCAGTCCTTAAGTATTAAGATATCCAGTCTCTGGGCATGCGTGCTAACGATTCCCTCTGAGTGTGCGCGTGTTGATGACCAAGACAGAAAACCACGTAACTATCACTGACACATCCTGTGCCGCATGAGCTAAGAAGCTGTAAAAACATCGAAAATCTCCAGCATTACTCCAAAGCAGTATTATTCAAAATAACAGACTCCATCTTTCTTGCTCGTCTAATATATCTAATGGCATTTTAAGCGAGAAACTTGGTCGTTCTCTTACGAATGCGACAAGACGACGAAGTAATTGCTCTCCTACCCGAGTGTGTCTCTTTCTAAACAGAGCGCGGTGTAAGAGCTTGATATCACGCAGTCTGAACGTTTCTTATTTTTCAAAGAGACTCATTAAAACACCACTTGCGATGAGAGAACTTGCAATGCTCGTCGAGAGGCTTGTTAAAAGCATATCAGAAATTCAATTTAAATTTGGATCAACAACACGAGCTCTCAAACTGCGCAACTTTTGCCGTTCATTTCACTTGACGTCTGTACACAGAGGTTCAACTCGGCTGAAGAAGTTGCCTTAGCAAAAAAACTGCACAATTTTTTCATGGAAATGAGTGTCTTACCTTACTGCAGTTGCCTGTGTTCATTAGTAATTGTTACATGTTTTAGCTTTAAAAACTATAAAATCTCATTATACTTTACCCATAAGCTTTTTCTTACCAACTGTAGATATGGATAGCAATTTCGTGGTCGACTTTTTCACTAGAACTTCGCTGGCTTTGCTTAAAATTAGTAAATATTCCTCAGGCTTTGTGAAGTTTTTCTCTACCTAAGTTCTAATATTCATTACTTTTCTCAATTTTTTTTTATCATACTGATGATGCGTTAATTGCTACTTAATTGATTCTATCTGATGTACAAATACTTCGTTATGGACCTTTGGAATACAGTCAAGTATCGATAAGATCAGCGAGCAAGGAGCTCGATACTAACTAAGTTTACCCATATTTTTCACTCGGATTTTAAATCAATACTTAAATGTTCTACATAAATTAAACAAGTTCAATTCTATCTGAAAAAATCCTCTCTCACAGAAACTGTAAATGATACATCTTTCAAGTCAACTTAGTGGAGTGTTCTACCTTCCAAGCGCAATTAAAAATGAAAACACGATATTTGTTTAGAAGCTAAGAAAAAGGCTTCCGGGAAAGTGAAAATAGACTAAACAAATTCCAGACTGACAGTTGATCTGTGTGTGTGACGCTGACCTCATTCTGCACATGGCCTCATTAGCCGAAAATGCTCTCGTTCTTAAGTAATGTCCTAGCATGAAGTCTTATCTTCAGAGATAGAGACTTGAAAGGTGTCAAAATCATAGCGCTTAAAAATTCGAACGTTAATGGACGGACAAACAGAAAACGGCACGTTTAAAGCCCACAGAGGTCAACCACTAGATGACCCCTAAACGGTAAACTGGGGCATATAATTGATCACAGCATGACAAGAATATGGGTTAACTTCAAAAGAAATCGATGTTTAAATACATAAGAAATTATGGGGGTAAAACATACCAGTATTTGAGTATAACTATACAATATAATAAAATCTAAATAAAATTGAACAGTTCAGTGAAACCAACACAAACCGGACGTCACTTGACAGGAACTACTCATCCGAGAACAATGCCGCAAACCACAAAGGATCCATCCAATAATCGACATTATTTAGAGAGTCCTGCGTGGGAAGAGGAAACAAGGAGGAGGACAATGTTCGACTGCAAAGTAGGTGGATTCTCTTGTCCTGCCACCAGGTGAGGGAAATCTGATATCCGGAGTGAGACTCTCCACCGACAGGGATCCACTCATGGCTGGAGGGAGGGAGGGAGGGAGGGAGGGAGGAGTGTTAGGTGGGGAGGTAGGATGCGAGGGAAAGAGAAAGAGGGTTGTAAGGGAAAAGAGATTGACGCCGAGAGGATCCGGTGCTGGGATAAGGGGGGGGGGGGAGGGGGGGAGAAGAGGAGAGTGGGGGAGAAAGTGTGGTGGGTGCTGAGGAATATGGTGGGAACATTACTTGCCTGAATGGGTGGGTATGCCGCCACTCTGTTGGCCTCGATTACCTAATCATCCTCCGTTGGACATCTCTCTTATGACTCGTGACTTATTTTTGATTGATGCCTTTCAAATATACCTAAATATACAGCTACTGAGTTAACAGTATCAAAGATAACAGTATAAAAAAAATGAATTGCATATACTGATAAGAAAAATGTTAATTTCCGAGAAAAATAATACTCACTGATAACTTCTTTGACCTTCGTGTCTTCTAATGAATTACGGAGAGAAAATACGTCGCTTAAAAACTCATCTCCGTCCCTTCAAATCTCTCTCTCTCTCTCTCTCTCTCTCTCTCTCTCTCTCTCTCTCTCTCTCTCTCTCTCTCTCTCTCTCTCTCTCTCTCTCTCTCTCTCTCTCTCTCTCTCTGGTTCACTTTACACTATTCTTCATTATTTATGAAGAATAGTGTAAAGTGAATCTTAGAAATAACACTGAAATACAATCAATAAATAAAACCAAATATTTCTGTATCCTTTTCTCCTGTTTCAAAACTAATCTCGATCCACATTCAGCCGATATTATACTAATTCGAAAGCTGCTGTATATATCGCAAAGAAACAATCATCGAAGACTTTGATGTAACACGACATTTAAAACGAGAGAGAGAGAGAGAGAGAGAGAGAGAGAGAGAGAAGAGAGAGAGAGAGAGAGAGAGAACTATCAAAGGTAAAGCGTCGACAAAGATCAGCTAAAGAGGGTTCTAATGAAGTTTCAAATTTTCTACCGAAAATAAATAAATAAACAAACACCAAATAAATAAACAAACACCAATGTCAAAATCAATTTGAGTATTATTAGCTTAGTACTTGACATGCAGTATCATAAAAATGTAACACCTGTTTAGAAAATAAGTTTGGAACTTTAGATGTACGAGTATAACTATATAGCTTAATTCTCCGACCCGTTAGTTATTCATCGACCCCCTATTGACCCCCTGACTATTCATGGACCCCTTGAATAGTCCTCTCCTTGGGGTCGATGTCGACCACTTTGAGAAACCCTGAACCAATTATTTCTTTCAACAGTTATGGCTCACTGTTTACATTAAGCTGCCTTCGTGCCAACCAAGTTCCTGGTCTTCAGAACAGCCTTGTAAATTCGTTTCAAGTCGCTTCTTAATTTTTCAGCAAAAAAAAAAAAAAAAATAAATTAATAAAAAACAAAAAAAAATAATACAGAGATTTGGAAATTTCAAAATGATATCACATAATACAAACGTAAATGCTATACACAGAAATTTGTAATTCACTAACATACAGTTTAAACAAATGTAAAAAGTACAACTTCATTAATATTTAGGTACTAATAATAGCAGTAATTTGTGAGCAAATGACAAGCTACGTTAAGACTGGTGAAAATCCCATCATCTTCCCGCAATGGCTCTAACGCAAGAGCTGTCACTTCTGAGTTGTCGTAAATCATGGGGCTTATTCCATACAACGGCGTCAATGACCTACTAGATGTTGTTACGCCAGTTTTAGTAACCATAAATCAATCGCTTATTCATACAAGTGACAATGAGGCAATGAGGCTTAAAAAATGTATGCATCGATTTCTTTGAAACTGGAGTTTAGTAGGTAGAGTATATTGTATAAGAATGACAGAGCTCTCTCTCTCTCTCTCTCTCTCTCCTCTCTCTCTCTCTCTCTCTCTCTCATATGGGCGAAAGTAACCTGAAATAACGTAAATCTTTATTTCGTTTATAATGCAACAGAGATCCCAGTTTTTACCTAGAGAAAAAATATGGCTTCAAATACCGAATCTCATTAAGTAAATGGATCATAAACTTACATCAGCGACCTAATACCAGGTCAATGGTATTTAGAGAAAGAAAAAAATGGTGACGATTATGCCGTATGTGGGTCCTACCATTAGAATCGTGACATAAGAATAACGAAAAATTAAGAGGCAGGATGTCGGGGGCAGGGGGGGGGGGGGGGGGTTAAGTTTCACAGAGCTATGGTTCGTCAAATTAAACGGGTGGGAAAACAATTTAACTTCACACAAAAGGAAGACGAGAAGTAATAAAATCTGAGAGAGAGAGAGAGAGAGAGTTGTATACTGAACTTGTTTAGGAGGGGCTACTAGTTTTTCCTGTTCTTGCAACAAAGGGTACGACCCAGGCATCGGTACGACCCGTATTCGGGAATTCCCCTCCATGTCCCACCGCGCCCCACCCGCCCTCTCTACCTTCAAACCTACCCTCTCCCGTTCACGTCAAGGGGACCTCTTCCTTACCGAGTCAGTCATGCTTTTATCCCCAAAAGCCTTTCACCAGTATCACGATTACGAAAGCTCGACCCAATTATCACCACCTTTCGTTCGTCCATTTTGTTAGTGGTTTAAAAACATGATATAAAGTACACTTAAAAGGAACGTAAGTTTACACTAAAAACACTATTTTGCAATACATACTCGTAAATGAAAATGACTGAAAACTCCAGTGACAATGCAGTCGGCACGCAATTCTTGCATTAGAGAAAAGTCAAGAATAAATTATCTAATCTGAATGGTGACTGATATGAAATTGTCAAGATACTTTTATTATGTACCTATATATATATATATATATATATATATATATATATATATATATATATATATATATATATATATATATATATATATATATATATTTGTGTGTGTGTGTGTGTGTATTACCCACACACACATACATATATACAAACAAAACAAGAATACAGTACAAGGAAAATTTTGATTTGAATTATAATCGTTCAAATGGATATATATTCACTTACACGCGCACACGCACGCACGCACGCACACACACACACACACACACACACACACTCACACACACATACATGTATATTACAGTATAAAAGAGTTGTGCCACCCCATCTGAATAAGTAAAACGCAAAAAAGTATATAAATAATACAAAGTACTGGGATCACTTCATCGTTCATTCAAAATCACATTGTTTCAAGCTACGTACGAAAACAGGCACAAAATAAGTAAGACAATAGAAAACACCGCTATGTTCAACAAAAACGCAAAGCACTTGCTCAAAGTTGGATCTGTGACTCATACCCGTATCCGTATCGCACTTATCTGTGATAGCAAGATAACAGGAGAGGAAATATGACTGACGAATGAGTCTGATATCTTGTTCTATGATATGCTCCCTTTTTGGCTAAAACTTCTAACGTTCTCTCTCTCTCTCTTACATTCCAGTATTATATACCTCTCGCAGAAGAAAAAAAAACAACTGATAACTGAAGCTGATAAATTCCGCCTCCACCTCTCTCTCTCTCTCTCTCTCTCTCTCTCTCATCTCTCTCTCTCTCTCTCTGTCTCTCTCTCTCTCTCTTTCATCATTGCCGATTAGAAATGCCATCTTATTGAAAATTGTATATCCTTAGCGTCAAACCAGTTTAATAGTTTATCACTGTACGGATCAATGAGCTGACGTGTCGTAGTTATGAATAAAAAGCATTACACTCAAAATGCCATTTCTTTGGTATTTACACTGACATCTCATGAGAGTCAGTGGAAGTGCAGACTTGAACATGACCAGCTATGATTAAACACAGCTGCAGTGTCTCCATCTTCAGATTATTAACAATATTTAGCATAATATTTATCCAAGTATGATGGTTCAGTTACTTGCCAAGTGACAATCCTTCGTATCTGAAGTTTGGTGTCCAAACAAGTATATACTCACTTCACGAACACCGTGTAGCCATATGTTGTCGATCTGGATATTCCTTATCACACTTAATCCATTCATTCCACTAGATAGACTATTTGCTAATTCTACTAGCGTCAATGTAAATTTGTCTCGGTAACCTATCTAGCACAATCACATCAAGTAAGTTGATAATGAGCTTAGAGAAACTGCCTAATCACTGCCTAAATAATAAAAAAAACCAGCTGCTAAGAGTAATTTTGAAAATGTTAACAGTAATAAAGTAACAGTTAAAACTAGCATCTCTGTGACCGACGGTATTTCCGACAGCCACCCTCATTTGGCTAATGATGGGAATCAAGTTTTCTCTACAGCGCATAATCAAAGCCACCGAAAATATACCTATCTTTCGGTGGTCTCGGTATAATTGCTGTGCGAGCCGTGGCCCATGATGTTGCCATAGGAACGATTATGGCTAACTTTAACCTTGAATAAAAAAATAAAAAAAATACTGAGATTAGAGGGCTGCAATTTGGTATGTTTGATGATTGGACATGCTCATTTGCAGGACTGTTGCCCCAGTAGTTTTCAAGATCCGAGGGCGGGCAGAAAAAGTGCAGATGGACTGTGACAAAGCTGGCACACTAATTTTCTTTTACAGAAAACTAAAGACACACTCCGAGGCAGTCTGGATTCCAGAGGAAGAGAACCCACCCCGGCAGGGAGGAAGAAAGGTGCCAAGTACCAAGGCCATAAGGAATTTCCCCGGACACACTAGGAAGAAAATGAACTCGGTTCAAAGAATCACTGGACAGAACAGAATATAGAATCCAGGCCAAAGGCCAAGCTCTGGGACCCATGAAGAGGTCATTCGGCGCTGAAACGGAAACGGACTGTAAGAAGTTTTGAGAGATGTAACAGAAGGAAAACCTTAAAGCAGCTGCACTATGAAACAATTGTCAAGAGAAGGTGGAAAGTCAGATGGAAGACAGATATAACGGAGTTACAGTAAAAGGAATGAAAAGAGGTCGCAGCTAGGGACGGAGGGGATGCTGCAAAGACCTTTATGTAATGCCTACATTGCACCACGTGAGGTGCACTGATGGCAGTAACCCTCTATGGGAAATAGGTAAAAACTGGAGACACTCAACCCAACAGGCATCTGAACCAATCAATTTGCTACCCCTGTGATGCTCTATAGTGCACGAATTGATCAAGTATTCAAGCACAACTGTAGCAGCATAGACAGGTTGGGGGAGTGGGGTGGGGGCACGGGTGGCACGTTCTCCCCCCTTATGATCTGAGTTACTAAATGACAATCTGTGAAAAGAGAGAGAGAGAGAGAGAGAGAGAGAGAGAGAGAGAGAGAGAGAGATAAACGGGATAAACCAAACAGATACCATCCAAGTTACAAAAAATTAACCTTAGATAAGCCATTAAGAGAGAGAGAGAGAGAGAGAGAGAGAGAGAGAGAGAGAGAGAGAGAGAGAGAGAGAGAGAGAGGTAAATCCACTTAAATACTTAATGCAGATTGGGCTTATCAAATTAAGAAACAGTCGCATAACATGATCGTGAAGCAGCAAGATCATCTCATTACGTGTCTGTCCGTGTAATCTAGTATCAATGATCCATTAATTAAGCAAGAAAAACTTTGATAATGCTTTCAGCCATACATCCCCCCGCCCCCCTATTATCATTATTGTTATTATATTCCACCTGATAAAGCACTTAATACTGGTTCTTGGATATGTCAAAAATATGCATTTCAATGTGCATCAAAATGCCTCTACAATTGGTAAAAAAACAATTGCTGTGAGATATAAGTAAATTTAACAAAACACATGAACTGAAAGGCGGACTCGCGCCAACGGACAACTTACAAAGGGGTATAAACTTTAAACCAATTGACAACGAGGTCCCAAATGCACACAAGGACAAGACAGGGATGTTTCAAATAACCGTGGAAATAAAATCCCATGACATTAGTCTCCAGGATCCTGTCAGTCCCTAAAACCTTCTCAAAAAAAAAAAAAAAAAAAAAAAAAAAAACTTTTGTGCAACATCTCGTATACTTGATTTCTCCAATATCGATATTCACACGAACTGCAATATTTCATATGTCCAAAATCGCGTTGACCGCTTAAATCTATGTTGGCAGAGCGGGAAATTTACTAGATCGTGGGTAGCATATAGTATGGCTTCGCAACAGAGATGGACAGCCTTGCTTAATATAGTGTGGAGCACAGAGCATCGCATCCGGTGTGAAACAGTCTTTATACGTTGTACAGAAAACTCGATTGCGCCGAAGAAACTTCGGCGCATTTTTTACTTGTTTATATTAAATGTGGCAACATCAACACCGACCGAAAACGCCTCAAGGAATGATTCGAAAGTTCTCATTTAGTTTGTATTACATTCTACAGGTATTATACAGAAACATGTTTTCATATCTAACAATTAGTAGCGACACACACACAGACATGACCTACCACCCACAATGAACACTTCAATAAACCACACTAACATTTTTAGAGCAGCAGCTTGAACTAATTCCACAGAACAGGTTTTTTCTCTTCGTGTTACGGTGACGAAACGGAGACTGGCACGGCTGCCCAATGAACTCGAGTCACGGTAGGAAGGGAATATTTTCATGGTCTTGACTTTCTAACTAAGCGATGTCATGCACGCCTCAAACAGGTGTAGGAAAGTCAACTCGTGAAGCACAAAGGAAAACAGAAAATTCCAAACCGGGCCAATAAAATAAACATAACCCACATTCACGTAACTTTCGACAGATACCAACAGTCATCGCCAGGAAGTTTACTTATAAATCCCACGCAACGTCCAGATTGGCGCACCTCTCTCTTTCTCTCTTTCTGTCCCTCTGCCAAAGATTTCTGTGCACTCACTCAACATGATCCTGTGAGCTTCATCTCAATGCATCATCATCATCATCATTGTCATCATTTATTAGAAAGGCCTCCACGATTCGCAGACTGGAAATCTCAAACTTTTCATCTCTATGGTGATGATGATGATGATTATTAGTTAAAAAAGTAATTAATGATCCTCACTTGGAGACGATTGCAACAATATCTAAGTTTGTTTGCATTTCATACATACAATTTAAAAAACAGTTTGACCAAATAACAGTCATACTAATACATACATATACATATATACATAAATTATATATATATATATTACTATATATATATATATTATATATAGTACGTCGCTGTTTGAGACTACAACTGTGTAACACAGTTCTCTAAATAATATCCAAGGCTTCTACTACTGTCTTTCAAAGCACATGAGCCGTTAAGTCAATAGTACTCGTTCAAACAGTCTCCACCTTACTATAACGGCTAATGTTTCATGCACACCGTAACTCAAATCTTGATAAGGTTATATAAAAGTACTTGAAAAGCTATTGCTATAACTACATATAATTTTTCAAAATACCTCTTAATCCCAGGTTACAAGAGACATTGTTCGCCGACGACAGCAACTCACCTGTAAAAGGAAGAGAAATGAGTCAAACTTTAATCATACAAAATCATTCTAGTGAATGTTTACTCACGAACTATAATAATATATAAAACATATAAAATGCCGAAAAACTAATAAGTCGTGTATGTGAATACGAAACAAGAAATGTATATATAAAAAAACTGTAGATAATCAGCATTACAAAACCAAATGTGTAATGTAACATACGGAATGGAACTTACAAATTAGACGGCAAAAAAAAGACAACTGCAATCCAATTAAGGAAAACCGCAATATTGAAGTTACAATTGAAACTGGCAACAAGATGGAATAAGATTAACCCCTTCCTAGAAAATAATTTCTCGGCTAATTAGGCCAAGCGTCCTGCAAGTTATACTACTCGCAGTTGTGGCCAGGAGAGAATTGTGCTTCTGTCATGTAAACTAAGGTTAAGGTTCACGTCGTCCAGAAATCGCAGACAATCATTTTTTGTTTGTTTGTTCGTTTGTTTTTATGGTGTTTTTTGCGTTGCTTAGAACCAGTGGTTTTTCAGCAACGGGACCAACGGCTTTACGTGACTTCTGAACCACATCGAGAGTGAACTATCATCACCAGAAATACACACATATCATCCCTCAATGGAATGCCCGAGAATCGAAAACGCGGCCACCGAGGTGGCACGCCAACATCATACCGACCACGCCACTGAGGCGCTTCAGACAACGATTTGTTGTATCGCTTCTGCTCTGAATGACGGGACAAGCTATGTGAACACGGTTGAATGAACGTGCGGTACTGCTTACTTCTAGTTTATCAAAGATTAAGTCAAAGTCCGTTGGAAAACTACACGTACATGAAACTTGTAATATTCTGTAAATTACAATCAGAATCGCAAAATAGGAATCGCCACCCTGGCATTTATTTATATGTAATAAATGGAAATGTATTAATCTTTGGAAGCTTGAATTTCGTCAGTGGCCCCTGTGGGCTTGTTCCATGTGAATAGGTTTCATCCTCTAAATAATAATAATAATAATAATAATAATAATAATAATAATAATAATAATAATAATAATAATAATAATAATAATAATAATAACAACAACAACAACTACTACATAAAACTATATAAAAAAGTTCTACATTTAAATGTGGAGTGTAACCAACGAATTTTCTCTTGTTCTGCTATTGAATAAGTTAAGTTTTCAATAAACAGCTAAACAGGACAACAAAAGTTCTTGAAAAGAGCTAATGAAAAATAAAGCCTTGGGTAAAGATACACAGGAGATACAGAGATACGAATGTTGAAAAATAGCAAGAACGCGACAACACTGATGAACCATTCCAGCAAGGGTATCAACTGAGACTTACCTTTACCACAACCAATGTCTGGAATTGCTAAAGGCTTACTTTTCTACAATCATTTGGAAACTGTTGGGTTAAAAACTTAAACGTACCCTGAAGCAAAAAGATACAGTATGAATAAAAATTGGAAGAAGTAAATGCACTTTTTAACGACAAGCAGTCTTACAAATACATATATATATATATATATATATATATATATATATATATATATATATATATATATATATATATATATATGGAGGAAACTGCTTGTTGTTGAAAGAACCTTCCTTTTCTATTTTCGACATTTTTATGCATGCTGTATCATTTTGCTTCAGGGTACATATAAGTTGTTTGGCCCAACAGTCTCCAGACGATTGTAGGAAAGTATGTATGTATATGTATTTATGTATAAATATGTCTATATATAACTACATACATACATATATGTGTATTGTGTTGCGTTGCACGTATCAGGCCATGCATAATAGGTATTAAAAATGGAGTATGGTAAAATTGGCTGCAGAGAGAGAGAGAGAGAGAGAGAGAGAGAGAGAGAGAGAGAGACTCCGGAAGTATAGCGGGGCGTTGAATGGTGGAATTATGAAATACATGCCATAATCCATAATGTCATCATCACCACCACCACCACCGCACCCAATGCAGCGAACCAAAGACCTCCCCACTATGAGGAATGCAGAATGCCATATTCTGTTATCAGAACCTTTTTTTCCTTTAATAATAATAATAATAATATATAATAATAATAATAATAATAAATAATAATAATATAATAATAATAATAATAACTCAAATAAAATGGCAAAATTCAGCTAATTAATCTTATATTATCTTTTCTATTTTTCTTATTACTCGCTTCTCTGGCTCAGCGATACTTCTTAATAAGTAATAAGAAAAATAGAAAAGATAATATATAAGATAAGTTCGCTGAATTCTGCCATTTTATCCAACTGAAGTTGTTTAAAAGAGGGTCTTCTTCCAAAATAATAATAATAACAATCTACATTTATATTTATGTTCATTTAGTTTCATTTTTGAAAACCTCGAAAACATGAAAATTCGATACATACCAAGTCCCACCATCACATAAAAACTCGTCTCGATTACGTATATTAAGAAGCGGGCATAGATATACATGTATACGTATATATACATGTACATCTACACACGTACACAATATATATAATGGTGTATGCTTAAAAAATCAACGGAAGTGCACGTTGACTTCATTATACAAGTGAATACCACAGGGAAATGATAGGCAGAAATCCTATCATTTTTCATGGGGGGGGGTGGTAATCGCTTATATATATATATATATATATATACAAGATAATTATATATATCTATATATAGATATAATATAGATAGATATAGTATATTATATATATTAATATCAGAGATATAATAGTAGATAATCATATATTCAAGAAATGATAAAGAATACATATAAATACACATACATATACATATATATTCATATATACATACATAAGTGTTTGTGTGTACATATCACTGCAGGAGTGTAGCCACTCTCGTACTGTCGACCTAAAAGCAAAAGGTCCTATTACGTACATCATAAGTTCACGCGCTAAATAAATCTCAAGACATTTTACCCAACATATAAAAGGGATGGTTACAAAGCTGCTTAATTTCGCGACATTCCAATGGCAACTCCTGAGGCTGTGTTTATGGTCTCCAACAAGGAAGTAAATCAATGATGGGGAACTATCAAATGAAGAAAAATAAAATATATATCTGGACTAAAAGGTTACTTATGTTATGATATAGTCCAGTATCAATCTCTCCCACTCAACTGTAGGGAAAGTACCAAAAAATATATCCAGGGGTAACAGTTAATCAAAATATAATTTAGTCAAGTGTTACTCTACCCATTCACAACTACATGGAAACACGGCATAATGGTTACATTATGAGAGAGAGAGAGAGAGAGAGAGAGAGAGAGAGAGCTGGCACTTCCCCCCAGGCACTTTCACCTCTCATGTACTCGCTCATTAACCTCTTCCCCTTCCAACAACCAGCCTCCCTCCCCCCATTATGCCTCCCACCTGCATCCCACAAAATCTTCCAAAGTAAATGCGTTTGAACCATCAGCCTCGAAGTGCGCAGCCGCAGAAAAAAAAATATAATAAAATACACGACTCTAATTTTCGACACAATGGTTTTGCTTTCTGGAAACTGTCTCTGTGCAGGCAACATCTGACGGTCTTTATCGCCACAGCTATTATTATGTTAGGGGAGCACCATAAGGTCGGTTACTCAGCATTGCACAATGCTCCTCTTCCTTATAACTAAGGCTGTAATGAATTTTCAATGGCTTCATCTACCTTGTACTTTTTGGGTAGTTTCATAAACATCAACATTTTAAAAAGTTATTTTTTTCCCATTTCCTAAGTTATCTAAGAAAAATCCCACACAAACCCCCACCCGCCCTTCACAAAAAAGAAAAAAAAATTGGCTGATGCTACTGCTGCTACTACTACTACTATAGCATTCACCGTTTTGAGAAGGGGATTTTGAAAAATCCCCTGAATTTTCCCGAGCCAACGCTATTTCATGGGCTCTTATACCTCATAGAGCACTTTTAGCTGACACCAGGAAGACAGTCATTCACACGAAAACAATAAAACGCAAATTTGGCCATTCCGAGGAGTCTATTACTCTCAAAATACACAAAACACCATGGACGTTAAAATGCATTTAGAACTAAATGAGACGAATCCCTTATTTCCACTTTGTCTCGCCGGTTCGTGCTTACTCCCATCTTATGGAACTCGCTCTCTCTCCCCCTCACGCATAATTTCACTTTCACTTTGGGTTTTCTCATTTCACGACCTGCACAATCACGCATCGCACTCTAAATAAGAGGGGAACGCCACTCTCGTGTGTAATGTAATGAGATTTGAATACACACACACTTCCCCGCATTCTTTTGAGGATAAAAAATGAAAAAATCTAAAATCGAACGTTTGAAGATTTACTGGTACATTTATTTAATAACAATAACAATATTGAATACACACACTTCCCCGCATTCTTTTGAAGTTAAAATTAAACGTCCTAAAATCGAACGTGTGAACATTTACTGGCACATTTGTTTAATAATAACAACAATACTGGTTCATCCGTACACAACGAGAGAGAGAGAGAGAGAGAGAGAGAGAGAGAGAGAGAGAGAAGAGAGAGATTCGCATGTCTGAGTTTGAAACATGTGACTAGTCGACATTTTAATAACAGCACCCTGCCTTATACTATACTATTTGACACCATCAAATGAAACTAACAGAATGACGTTACGTAACAACCTCGCGGTTAAATGTTATGAAATAATAAAACTGCATATTCAGCAGAACTGATGGCGGAATCGATTAGAAATATCAGCCCCATCTAAAACTAATGAATGACACGCCGAGTGCTCATGAAGGACCAGGAAATACAGTGACTTATTTCCCGAAACCATCAATGCAAATCTTGCTCCAACCAGCGTAAACACTCGGTGGGTCTCGATACGTATTTGCTCTTCAAAATTTTGTCAAGTTAATCCGTTCTTAAAAGTACAATCAATGACAAGGCGACTGTATATTGCAGGATCTATCATTATAATTACCGGGTTATAGACAGAATAAATAATAAATATATAAAAGACGGCAATTACAAGCTTTTGCATCAATAAATGAAAATAAGAAGGAAAAGGAAAAGGTTCCAATAAAGTGAAAACTTTCCCTACACAGGCAAATACACCGAGAATATAATTTCCTAGAAAATATGAGGAAAAATCATTTGCATGTTGTAAAGAACTGTTCACTATAGCCCGCTCCACCAGCCATTTTCTGTGCTCATTCTCTGCACAAAAACCATATATTGAAAAGTTGAAAAAACCAGGCTCCGATATCAGTACACATGCGCATACACGCGCACAAACCTATGATGTACGCGCTAACATAGTAATACCTCGGAGACATAAAATGTCAACGGGATAGTGTGTATAATGTGTACATATATATGAATTTATTACATCACCGTGATTCATTAACATGGATTAAGCTACAAATGTCCTTTAATATCCAATTCGCTCTACCCCGGAATTAACATATTTTCCTATATGTCAACCAAAGAGTTGGGCTAGTTCGAATCCACGAGAGGACGAAATTATTATCAGCTAAAAAAATTCCCCTTCTGTTAACATACATGAAAATATATTAATCCCGAGGTAGAGCGAATTGGATGTAAAAAGGAC
>NC_061094.1:31846775-31864275 GCF_015104395.2 Macrobrachium nipponense
TCCCGAGATCGATTGGACAGCCAAATCACGGCAAAGAAAAAAAATAAAAGGACGACCACAATTGAAATGATTCATCAAATGACAATTCGTCGATATTTTTTCCTGTTTGAGTCATTTTTCAATCAGAAGAGCAAAATCATCACAAACGTTTTTCATCAACAGATCCTGGAAAGAGAAGAAAGCCTTGGAATGCATGCGTCCGGTTAGAGAGGGAGCGAGTCGACAAAGCTTCTAAGAAATCCCCCCCTCCCCAACACAACACGCCCCTGTTATCTCCCACGATCCCTCTTCCTCTACCCACCATTCTCTCTCTCTCTCTCTCTCTCTCTCTCTCTCTCACACAGGGTCCCTCCAAACCAGCCGGACATGGCGTGGTCCACGACTCGTCAACTTTGCTTACCCCTTCTCATAAAAAGCTCCTTTTCACAGGAGTCATAAAGTTGGCCGAATTGAACGACTTCTGCTATAAATACAAAACGCCGTAGTATATGAAAAATGGAGTTGCAAATAAACAAGGAAAAGAACATCAGCAACAGTTAATAATAATAATATATAATGAAGTTCGTCACATATACTGGACTTTTCTAGTTTTATCCACCGAAGCCATTCATGTTGGGTAGGAAGGGGGGAAGGGGGGAGACCATGTGTGCTCGCACTCTAATGTGATTGCATCCTCACCACGAAGGAGAGTGATATATACAATGCCTCCTGTGTCGAGGAATAAAATACTACCATTTACGCGAAATGTGCCGTCATGCCCACAGCACAAACATGGAATGGGGCTGTAACATTCAAGTCTCAATGACATTGCACATAAATAATAAAGCCATGCCTGCTCATAAGCTCCCCTGCCTTCATTTGGCTGTTTAAATGAACTATTATTTCTACTTCTTTAGCATTAATTCGTTCCCCTAACATCAGATGACTCCAAATAAAAAGTCAATGGCTTTCGCCACATTCATACATCAACTACAAAATAGTGGATGAACCTGCATATAGGGAACTTCCATAAAATTACCTAAATAATGAACTTTTACAGAGGGCTCATCATTAGTTCGTCCAAACCCCTACCACACTGCACCAACCGTCTTTATCCTGTGCATAGCCTAACACTTTCTGGACACGAAAACCTTTCATTCCCAGTACCTCTTTCGTCTCAGATAAACGGTATTTTCGAGGTTCTGGGCATTCCTGTCATCCTACCATCTAGCAGCACTTCTGAATTCTATTCAGCTTTCACCAACCTACAGGCTTCCATTCTTTGCACATAAACATACGTCTAACACACTCACCTGCCCTCATGTGCACTAATAGTTTTACCACATCGTAAGCAATTCTTCTTACGCGAACAATTAATCTTACCAGCTTCAATTTTCTCTTCCATTTGAATTCAACACGCATGCTTTACTTCAATAAAGGAGAGTTGGGTCAACAATTCCTTCATACATACCATTTTGATTTATAATTATAATCAGCAGTCATCCGTAACTCCCATTTCATTAGCCATGAAAGTTCTTGTCTGACAACTTGTCACCTACATCCAACGTCAGTTCTTTAACTTAATATTATCCATGCTTAAATTAATAAAACAGAAATGGAGAAATATCAGACCCACTTTTAACAAAACCAGTAACTTTCCCATTTACAATTAAAATCCATAAAATCTGCTCACTCCTCATGTACTCGTTACTTCCGTGCATCTTAAGCCTGGCCTATTTCTCATCACATTTCTTATAGAATCATCACTTCTTTCTTATCATTTATATCTTTCATTTACGGCCACTTCATTATGTCAAGAACTAATTAGCAAGAAATCTCCTTAGCAGCCTTCTTCATAAAACAATTCTACGCATACAATGAAAAACAATCATAATAATGAGTAAATGTGAGTAAATATACAAATGAGGCACTTGAAAGGTAAAAGGGAAAAAAAGCTGAAGGGAAAAATTTAATTCTATTTCATTTATCATACCGAGGGTCAAGTAAAGACAAAAAAAAGTAAATGTAAATCCAAATTAATGGTTTGATTACCGAGTTAATCCAATGTGAATTCACTTGAAAGACCTGATAATCATGGCGCTACCTTCAATATGAGAGCAAAATATAAGACCACCCACTAACTGATATCAGAGAGCTCTCTATCACAGGAGCAGGGACACACAAACATAAGCTCACCGGCTGCTAACCACTCGTGTCCAGCTCCGGTTGATCAATAAATCCGATCGGCAGCCTTTGTTGAAGAGGTCGTAAGACTTCATATCAAGAATAATAATATACGATTTGTCCAGGATAAAATTGCTTTATGGAAAAAAAGACGGAATTCTGTGAATTCATTTCAGTCACACGAAAATTCCACGTCTCGGTTATAATGGGATATTAAAAATGTGTATGAAATGGCGAATTCATTTAGCGTGCTCGTCATTCTTCAAAGAGCTACTTCTTTTAGCATTGAGGGCTTTTCAGATCTCAAGAGAGAGAGGAGAGAGAGAGAGAGAGAGAGAGAGAGAGAGAGAGAGAGATATTCCTTATAACTTTACCAGTGACATACGACAACACCTTGTCCTTGTCTAACTCTTCAGGTTAAGATTTAACATGAACGTATGTATATGTATGTGTGTGTGTTCGTACACAAAGTTCAATAGGTAACATGCTTTCTAACCATTAGTTTTCAGTTTATCACAAGAATCGAAAAGATTTTCAACTGTTGCCAAATATCTCATCTCAGCATTCAAGTACTTATGCTCGTAGCTACTCTACTAGGTAGTAACTACAACTACTACTGCTGCTACTACTATACTACTACTACTACTACTACTACCAGGAGAACTCGGGCAACGCAGGCGCGGTGACCAAGTCCATCAAGGTGCCGAGAGTCAGCAACTCAAGTTTGTTGAATTGAAAGTCTTTCCTTCAAAGGAGTTCAAATTTACCAATACAAGCCAGTTGCAACATTCATTATAGTACTGACAATTATGACAAGACAAGATAACTGGCAACACTGCGTAGCCGAACCGTTCAATTTTTTCTTCGC
Source organism: Macrobrachium nipponense (assembly GCF_015104395.2). Classification (NCBI taxonomy): domain Eukaryota; kingdom Metazoa; phylum Arthropoda; class Malacostraca; order Decapoda; family Palaemonidae; genus Macrobrachium; species Macrobrachium nipponense. Next base: position 31,849,807 of record NC_061094.1, read on the forward strand.
TGGCTGTCTAATCAGGAAGACGATGGTGCTCGAGAGAATTTGAGAGGCAAGGGAGGTCATTTCCAAGAGGATTAAGCAGGTCAATTATATCCTACATAAAAGGTGAAGATGGGTCCTCATTATGCAGCCTATACGCTGGCATCCCTGACGCGGGAAATAATAATAATAATAATAATAATAATAATAATAATAATAACATAACTGTTTGGAAAAAGGACCTCTCTTAAACGTACTTCATTAAACAGTAACTGCACATGGAAAATATACTTTCTATAATGCAGTCTCACTAATCTTCTCATTATGTTTTTCTCTTCCTCATAGATTGCAATAACTAAATCCTCTACCTCTCAAAATGTGACATAACTGTTTGGGAAAAGGACCTCTCTAAAACGTACTTCATTAAACAGTAACTGCACATGGAAAATATACTCTCTATAATGCAGTTTCACTATTCTTCTCACTATGTTTTTCTCTTCCTCTTAAAGTGCAATAATTAAACCCAGTACCTTTCAAAATGCGAGCTAAAGCGATGTGAGAAAAACAATATAAAAAATATTCTGTTAATTAAGTGAGCGAGACAAAATCGCTGAACTACCGACTGCACGAGGCTTAATTCGCTAGATATCTAATCTACTTCTTTATCAAGTAGACACTTCTATGTCAATTATGTAAACCTGTAGAACATTTAAGTGTGCTGATGATAATATTAATCATCAAGATTTTATCGAGATCTTATTTGTCAGCGTACTTGGCCTAGTGTATATACGTACATACATTTGCGATAGGCACGCATGTATCGTAAACAATGTAAGTATCAGTAACTGGTGTCAATCTCTGAAGCCTTACTACCTGGGAACTAAATAAAACACGTTCACCCTAAGTCCCTTACTCACTGCTAATACTCTTAATTCACTGTGATCCTCTGTCTTTCGCCGCTACTGACACTCTCGTTCAAGCCTTGTTCTGCTGCGGCGTCTCAGCCTACCACCTAAGAGAATCTTCACGTTTATAAATTTCTAAAGGCTGCCTTCCTCCACCGTCTCCCGGGTAAGGCAAACGCAGGTGTTTAAGAGTAAACTTGGAGACACTTGTGCGCTATTTTCCGAACACGGTCAGCGTCCTTGTGACTTCACGAAGATGATGATAAATTTTTTCTGCTGCCGTGCTACTGGTTAGTGTCATGACGCTTTACCTTACATGTCCATACTTATTTATGCGTACACTTTGTTTGTCTGTGTGTTTATGTTTTACGTATTTGCTGTTTTCCTCAAAATTTTACTATTAAGCCCTCTACATTTTGATACATGGAAGGTTTACTGTATAATTTTGTTTGTACAGTTCATGTTTTTTTTTTTCTTTGCTTTGTCTGTGGTCAAGTTCTGAATGTAACTATAAAAGAATATGTTACCTATAAATTTACATGTGAAGTGATTCATGAGATATGATCATATTCTTAACAATTCCTCAGTCTGTAGGTGTCCACTAAGAAATAACTGGACAAAATGTACAATGACCTAAATTTCCTTTCATTTGAGTTGAGATTACACGAAATACTGTCAAAAAAAAAATTTGTGATCCTCGTATATCAAGGAATTTATGGATGGACCGATTGCAATCTTATGTGGTCAGTGTAGCATTCAGATTTTTAATGATAAAAGGGACCTTTTTTTTATTTCATTTTATCTTTTTTTTGTGACGGTCAGAGACTGCATAACAAGATGTACACAGAGTATCAAGTTACTCTGTAAAAGGCGACCACTAAAAATAGGAGAGGGAACCGCTACTAGGACCAAGGTCATGATACATTTATAATTTTACCACCAATAAAATAACAAAATAGTTGTGGTGATCAAAGACATTCATTCAAAAGACTTTTCTGGTATCATGAATACGGAACCTATGTTCAACATGACACGTTTCGGATTTACAATAAAACTGTCAACCAGTAGACGATATTCTGGAGTTTCAGAAGGTTCTAAGATGCAAATAAAAATAACAACATGCTAAACAAATGAAAACAGACTAATTAATCATAAATTAATGTCAAACCAACACCCTTCCCCATACCCCCAACACCCTTCCCCATAACCCCAATAACCTTCCGCATACCCATTCTAAGAAAAACCAGGAACTACAGTCAAAACACTCGTGAACATTGCAGTCACTCTCGAAGCAACCGCAAGCACCAAAGTCGACTTCAGGAACCATGCGAGCATTACCTACTAAATGTGGTAAAGGTTGCAGCGAGAGTTGTATTGTTATTTATAACGGCCGCCAGTATTTACCTGTTTCTCCGGCGTGAACTTTAAACTTTACAGCATTTACAGCGAACGTGTTCCGCCCCTGAGGCTTCCATTCAACGTTATAATTAACTTACTCCCCCCCCTCCCCTCCTCCTCCCCAACTAATGCTAGACCGTACGTGGATCGTTATAGATCTTGTACAATGGGAACAGATAGCCTGAGCTGTGTGTATTTATAGCAGTTTATACGTACATAAGGTAATCACGTTCACTATTATACTTTTTTCATATGAAATAAATACTATAATTAGTTATTACAATTTACATAACTAAAAATGAAAACTATGGCTGATACATTTGGAAACATTCTGTAAGTTTTTATATTTTATACAATAACAAAAAGGAAAAAAAAAAAACTCACAAAAAAAGTGGGAGGCTAAATACATTAACAACGAGTTCCTTGGAGCCCTCTTCCAGGAGAGTAAGTTCTAACGAAACTACTGCTTATATCTTGCACAGCAGTTGTTTGAATCTGATAACATCGGTATCAATCTGATAGTTTAGTACAGCATCTGCAAAGAGACCAGCACAACAACTAGACGAGATTAACACAAATTCTTTACAGCAGATGACATTTATACATGCCTAGCACAGCAGCTGTACAAATCCAGCCTGTACCTACTACATAATAACTCATGAGTTGTACGAGACTAAGACTGGGCAGTCTAGCACAACAAACAAGTCCGGAAAGTGAAAAATAATATTCCCCCAATGCGTTTGCAAGGTGACCCGGCCATGAAATCTTTTACGAAGGAGGAAGAGGAGATGTGAGGGGAGAGTGAGACATTAATCATACTGCCAGTTAAAGGTGTAAAAACCAACAAGGTGTGAAATATGAAACAAGGCGGAATTGAAGATGATGACGTCATCGGCTTGAGACAGCGACAGTAACACGTGAAGACGCGGGGGGGGGGGGGGGGGGGGGGGGGGGGGGGGGGGGGGGGGGGGGGGGGGGGGGGGGGAGACCTTGTTTATAATTTCATGGAGATGACCTTGTAGCTTTGCGGTTAACGCTGTTAACTATGCTGATATTTAAATAGAAAAAAAAACATTAAAACAAATGAACGAATAAACTATCAAATGCAGTAACACTTCGTTTTCCTACTACGGTGAAACTCGTACCAGTACAAAACCAGTTTCAACCCGGTCTCAGTTACCCAGTGTATTTTAATTCCTTTTTATCTTTTCTGTTTAATCCTGACCCGCACCTGTCACCCGATTCCTCCCCTGAAAAAATTAAAGTAGAAAACTTCAGAAAGACATTCATTCATGAGAGAGAGAGAGAGAGAGAGAGAGAGAGAGAGAGAGAGAAGAGTCTAATAGGGTGCCAAAACCAATAACTGACGATCAAGTGTATAACCTCCTAGTAAAAATAAAATGGTCAAATAAATTTCTCCGAAGTAACTAAAATAAAAGACGAAACATGAAAAAAATAAAAGACGAAACATGATAAAATAAAGATTTTCACCTCGGCGATTCACACTCAAACATGACTCTTCCTTAGACATAAGGTATACGTATATGCAAGTAACTTATTTAAAAAAAAAAAAAAAAAAAAAATTTAACAGATTGAAAACAACGAAGTATAGAAATTCAAACCAGAAATATTGATCGGAGGATAATGCCATTATTTATTTGTTGGGGAAAACAAATCCCCAGAAAAAAATAATAAAAAAAAGACTTCCAGGAACTAGTTCCCTATTTAGTTACAAATCCTGACATAAATGGAAACCGGAGACTCGCACCTCGAGATCGAGGACGCAAAGGGAAGAAGGAAAGAAAGAACCAGTTTCCGAGAATCCAGGTAATCCGAAAGAAGAAAAATGGAACGTCATTTTTTTTTGTCTCCATTCTTCCGGATGTTCCAGATTACTTACACGCTCTAGTATTTGTTGAAACTACGCTTCTAGTTATTCCTATAACAAAAAATTACTCAATATGCGAATACCGTTTTATTATTGGCCACTGACTAAAAAATACACAAACTGGAAATGTAACCTTTTATATATATATATATATATATATATATATATATATATATATATATATATATATATATATATATATATAAGTCATATCACATTTCCGTGATTCATATACAAATATCGAGCTACAATGTCCTTTAATATCTAATTCGCTCTACCTCGGAATTCCGAGGTAGAGCGAATTAGATATTAAAGGACATTGTAGCTCGATATTTGTATATGAATCACGGAAATGTGATATGACTTATAGATTGGCTACGTGCTGTCAAAAGCACTACAAACACTACCGGAGTCGAGGTGGGTTGATGTTGTCTCCAAACCACTAATTACCTGCGCGCGAAAGGTATATGAGGGTGAGAGGCGACATGAACTTTTAGCCTCTCGCGGTGGTGTAGTAGGTAACGCTTCACTGACGTTCCTGGGTTTTGAAAGGATCCATAGGTTCGCGCCCTGGTCCAGGCAAATCTATTATCGAGAAAAAATTCCCCTTCGGTTAAGCATATATGAAAATATATTAATTCCGAGGTAGAGCGAATTAGATATTAAAGGACATTGTAGCTCGATATTTTTTATATATATATATATATATATATATATATATATATATATATGTGTGTGTGTGTGTGTGTGTGTGTATATATATATATATATAATATATATATATATATATATTCTATATATATACATAAAGCTACAAATGTCCTTTAATAACCAATTCGCTCTACCTCGGAATTATATATTTTCATACATGCTAACCGAAGAGGAATTTTTTATTTGACAAGAACTTTGTCGGCTCATGGGCGCGAACCACGGAACAAAGAAATCAGGACGTACACTGAAGCGCTTTTTTCCCACAAGGCCATCTCGAGATAGCCTTTGGGAAAAGGGGTTTCACTGTACGTCCTGATTTCTTGGTTCCGTGGTTCGCACCCATGAGCCGACGAATTTCTTGTCAACTAAAAAATTCCCCTTCGGTTAGCATCATATGAAATTTTATTGATTCCAAAGTAGAGCAAATTAGCTAGTAAAGGGCATTTGTAGCTTAATGAGTATATATGAATCACGGTGATGTGATTACTAATATATATATCATATATATATCTATATATATATATATATATATATATATAATATATATATATATATATATATATAAAATATATGGATCGAACCCCATTCTCTCACATGAAAAAGCAGGGATTACAATATCATACAATGCTAAATAAGGCAGTAAACTACAACAAATATTCAATAATCTGCCCAAAGCCATATTCAATGAGAGAGAGAGAGAGAGAGAGAGAGAGAGAGAGAGAGAGAGACTTATCATCATTCTGTTAAACTTAGAATGTCCAAGAATGATAATGTTTTCACAAACCAATCTTTAAAAGGTAATTGTTCCCAATGAAAAATAATTACGGACATAATGGAACATTTACTAAATTAGGAGAAATTTCATTATATAAAAAAAAAAATGCATAAACGTTACTTAAGCCATCCTTGCACAACCATTACCTCTCTGTACTAGGTAGACCGAACCTCATTCCACATAGCTATCGTTGACAGACTCCCAGTAGTGTCACGTTTATCATTTCTTTCTTGGTGATCTCATCAAAACTATTGAATGTTAATCTATCGTTCTATCAATAGACAAGAACAACGGTGGCAGTCGGAAGTAGAAGAAACTTAGAGAACGTAAAAATGATAAACAAAATAATTCGCATTCTTAAGTATAATAGGATAAATGTAATATTACCGAAGTCACAGACGTTTAACGAGGCATTCATGTACTGCGGAAAATTGCATATAAATTACGGAGTAGCACAGCAATGTGTGACGTCAACAGGTCCTCGTCGTGACGTCAGGGGGGAAGTGACAGCTCACAGCATTCGGCGAAAGAACCAATCTAGACGCGGCACTTGAATGTTTGCAATGCATCTAAGTACTACTTACGTCAGAACAAATGGTGTCGTCACAATTAATCTTTACGATCTCACACACTACCTGGACGCTATCCGAGGCACCACAGTCGCTTTGAACAGTCTACTCACTTCCATTTAAACCAAACAAGCTCGGTAAAGCAGTAACTCTTACCGCAACTGACCGTAGACATATAATTAAATGACTGTCCAGAGACCTGTCATCGAGATGTTATTATCGCTTATCAGCTGTATAATAAAACCACTTTTGGACGTGGCCATCATGATAACATCACATGACTCATTTAATGTTCTAATTAACCATTAAGCACAACAGCATGAAGCAAGATTATCAAATGACAAGTTTCGAGTTTCTATCCTCTATTTTTAAAAAGTTAAACAGACATTCATATATTTATATATGTGTATATACATACATACATACATACTACATACATACATACATACATATCTATATATATATATATATAGATATATATATATATATATATATATATGTATATATATACACATATGCGTATGTATGTTTGTGTAATTTTACTTACATATTTTTTTATACATGTGAGTTGTTGTGCGCCAATGATATGGTGATTACTGCCGAAATTGAGGAGGACCTACAGAGAAGGGTTGGAGAGTGGCAGGAGTCTTTAGAGGGGGTTGGCTTAAAGGTGAATGTGAATAAAACAGAGGTTTTGGTGAGCAGTAGGGAAGATAGAGTTCAGAATAGTAATGCAAGAAAGAGGCTTGATTATAAAACAGGTGGAAAAGTTTAAATACTTAGGATTTACTTTAAGCCAAGAGGAAGGATGTGAGGCTGAAGTTGACAGTAGGATAAAAGCTAAAAAGCTACATGGAGGAATTGGAGAGAGGTAGCTGGAGTAATATGTGATAATAAATGCCAATCAAGCTAAAATTCAAGATCTATAGCACAGTGATAAGAACAGTGTTAATGTATGGCTCAGAAATATGGGCTCTAAGAAGAAAAGCAGTAAAGCTTAAGAGAACAGAGACGAAAATGTTTAGGTGGAATATGGTTACATCGCTGCTTGAGAGATTGGAAAATGACAAAATAAGAAGAAGGGCAAGCTTAGTAAAGATTACAGACACAATAAGAGTCACGATTCAGGTGGTATGGGCATGTGATGAGGATGGATGACGAGGAGGGAGTGAAGAGGGCTTGGAAGGAACCTGTTAGAGAAAGATCAAGAGGAAGACAGAGAATTAGATGGCTATATTAAGTGAAGGAGGATATGGAGAGAAGAGGTTTCGTGGAGGATGATGCCTTTGTTAGGAGGCAGTGGAGAAAGCGCTCCAGGCAACCGACCCCTTAATGTTGGGATAACGGTGGGAAAGAAGATGTATCTTTACTTACATACACACGCGCGCCCACACACACACAATTATATATATATATATATATATCACATTACTCTCGATGAGCATGCATGAAATTCGTATTAAAATAACAAATACATGATGAAAACATTTTTATGCCTGAATATAGTACACTAAATAAATTTGCTACTAAATGTAACAAAGTAATCTATATCTGTGTGTGTGTGTGTGTGTGTGTGTACTGTGAGGGGGAGAAAGTCTAAAACTGATATGATGACATTAACTAAAAGAACGGGAAAAAACCTTCGCCGTTACATGACACTGCGGATCAATGAAGAACCGTGTAAGATCTGACCCTTAAAGCTCCGGGATTACAAGCGACTCGAGACTCAACTGTAGTACAGCCACAGCACGTAATTGGGTAACTGATAGTGTTACCAATTGTCGATTCAGTGAAAGAAACAGCAACAGCCATTCAGCTACTTTTCCTGGAGAAATATAATAAAAACCTAAATGGTTGCTGGTCCACGATAATATAACATGTGAGTATATGAAGATGAACCTAGTACAAGGTTCGAAAGTTTTGAATATCCATTAAAGACCATAGACTCACGTTATATTATTGTCGACCTGCAACCATTGTCATAATTTTCGATACGGAAAATTGTGCCAATAACCTAAATGTTAATATCATATATGACTGCCCCAGTAATCCTCAGATTCCCTCGTCTAACAAATGTCAACCGTATTGGGTTCCATTCATCTCCTCTCAGAGAGCATTATCAGTGCTCTTCAACAATCATTTTCTCAAAACATTGAGTCGCATCATTCTCTTTTCCTTTCAGATTATACCAGTGCGGCCTCTACAATGTTGATGTTTGGTCTTCTTCCCAGCAGGACTCCTGAGAATTCAACCGTCGCTCTTGACATGTTTAAGAGCATCTGACATTCTGGCACGAGATGCTTGGTGCCAAACTTCCGGCAAAGGAGACCATTCTTTCCTCTACAAAAGTGTTTCTAGTTTTCCTTCATTTAATCCATCTTTTTCGCCGGCATACAACTTCTTCGAGTCGTCGATATATATATTATATATATATATATATATATATATATATATATATATATATATATATATATATATATATATATATATATATATATATATATATATATATATATATTATATATATATATATATATATTATATATATATTATATATATATATATATATATATATATATATATATATATATATATATATATATATATATATATATATATATATATATATATATATATATATATATATATATATATATATATATATATCTATATATATATATATTATATATATATATTATATATATATATATATATATATATATATATATATATATATATATATATATATATATATATATATATATATATATATATATATATATATATATATATATATATAATATACTATATATATATACACATACACACACACTATAACTAATGAACCCATGAGCACGTGATTCGCTCACACTGGGATCGAACTCCCTTTCTCAAATGCTACCAGTGACCTCTGTGGATCAATTGGTAACGCCCTGGCCTTTCATTTAAGAATATATATATATATATATATATATATATATATATATATATATATATATATATATATAATTTATATATATATATATTATAATATACATATATTATATATATATATATACATATTATTATATACCTATATTATATATATTAATATATTTATTATATATATAATTATATATATGCATGTATGTACAAAAAGCAATTATAATTCAGATAATGATAATATACTATTACGTGATATCCATATATCACAGATTATTCAACAATTGCAGACATATAACAACCATTAAATGTAAATTTCTCTGTACCAACAGCACTACCGCATAAAAGACCACTAACTACCGCAGTAGGACGTCATAACAAAAGGCAAATTGCGTGGCCTTATATTCATGGTCTTAGATCAGACTGGGTCCACAACACGAGAAGATTGCAGTAACCGGCCTACATTACTTGTGGGATTAACGTACGTAAAAAAAAAAAAAAAATAATGAATGATATACTTTTATCCAGTCGAAATACCATATGACTGAAGAGTTTTATAACGCAAGGGAAACGGAATACAAAAGAATGACGGAGCAGCAAAAATATAATGCAACCAACCTGTAACAGTACTTGCATGTTTTCACATAACAAAAAATAGTACAACGGTATGTCTGAGACTGCTCGTGTCACGGTCTTGAAACAAAGGCGTTACCTACAAAGAAACTCCACAGCCAAGAATATAAAGAATTCAAAATATCTATCTATAAGAATGGGCTCGAGACCTTTCAAATTGCTGAGACATTTGAATCAATTACCCTTAACTTATAAAAAAAGAAGTCTGGTTCCGGGTGAGTTGTGTAAAAGATCGAGAACAAGTCGTATGTTTACCAAGGTCAAATAGGAACTTATCTGTGGACGCAATGGATTTGGCAATACCAGGGAAATACCCCTACGTTAAATACATACAAGGCAGAGAGAGAGAGAGAGAGAGAGAGAGAGAGAGAGAGAGAGAGAGAGAGAGAGAGAGAGAGAGAGAGAGTCCCATTTTACTGCAAAATTCATTCGGGAAATATTTTGAGAGTGCGGTTCAGTAAAAAAAACTAAAAAACTAAACTTGTTTTCATAAATAAAAGCAATACAGAGGTCACAAAACGAGGTCGTTCGATGGAACTCAATCTTCTCCCAGCTGTTTCCCTAATCCCAAAGAGTGGTTAATTTTGCTCGTAATTTATCCCCGTTTAGCCACTCCCTCGCCCCAACGGAATCTCTAACGAGGATTCTCTGAGTACGACGATAAAAGACATTTGACAGGAATAAATTAAAATACTCAAATGAAATTAATTCAATACTTACTGGAAACTTCATTGTTTAATGCAAACTAGTATACGCTATACACATATATACTACTGCATTAAATATGTTAATTTACCTAATTAACATATTAAATTTTACCTAATACTGTATCTATATAATGTGTGTGTGCTTAATCACAAAGAAGGACAACTACGCAGACCAGCTAAAGGCACCGTCCTTAATTATCTTTGTTACTACTTACCATTCATAAGGCATAGCCAGAAGAAGCTACTAATCTGTTAATAAAGTCTGCAAATAACACAATAAAATTATGAGCAAAGAAAAGTCTGCGACGAGAATATTATCGTCTACACTTCTGTACGGAGAGTAAGTCCGTAATCGAAGTTATTCGGCACAAAAAATGCTGCTAAAACTTTATGAAAAAGTGATGTACGTCAGCTGATAATCATGAATACTAATTATGTATATTACAAATCTGTCCTGTTACATGGCACTGCCAAACGCAGCAGCTCTTACTAAAGATGACTCACAACTACAGTTAATCTAATCTAAAGGAATTGCATCATATCATCAAGGCAATTATCAGATCACTCCCAATGGGGAAGAGCAATAGCATGAAAAGCAAACTTTTCACTTGATGCTTTGATTCAAATGAGAATGAATTTGGACGTACGCATCATTCACAATTAACTGGTCATATGAAATTCTATCTATTTATATGATGACGGTAATCCCAGAATCCTCTCAAACCTGGGTTCGTTTCCCGCTACCGGGCATCACCTTCTTTGTATTTCTTGCACTTGGATTTCAAGGCTCTGTGGTGACCAGCGTATCCACAAAAAAAAGGCGCGAAGAATTCGAGAAGTTGAGAAGTTAAGAAGGCATCGTGGCTATTACAATTACATACGTATCTGGTAAAAAGTGGTAAGTAAATTCGTCATATATATTTCAGCCTAAAAAGCAATAAAAACGATTGGCCACTTGGCTACGATAGTGAGGATGGGTCTATTCCAGCTCTAATTAATATATCTGAAAACGACAGGATGTACGGGAGGCAATTGACTTTACCCTTCTCGTTGTCAGGTCAGCCAACCTGATCTTGTCGTGATTATGGTAAAACAGGTTCGTTTCCTGCTAATTTCTTCACATTTCTTGCACTTGTGATTAAATGATTTGTAGTGACAAGCGTATCCAAAAAAATTGCGAAGAATTTGAGAAGTTGAAAGGGCACTGTGGCTCTTACAATTACATATGTATCTGGTAAAAAGTGAACACTAGATTATATATATATATATATATATATATATATATATATATATATATATATATATATATAATATATATATATATATATATATATATATATATATATATATATATATATATATGTATATATATATATATATATATATATATATATATGTATATATATATATATATATATATTTTATATATATATATATTATATATATACACACACACACATTTTCCCTCATACTTAATAGTTTATGTAATGTGTCCATTAGCTCAAATATGGATATTTAGCAATGAGCTTTCAGTACTTCACTATCGAAGTAAGCAGATGGTTTAGCGGTTTCATCCAACTGTTCAAAGGCCAAATCATGTTTACATATAAATATTTGTTTACTGAACTGCAAACACACTTGCCAAGGAGAGTAGTACCTATGAAATTCATAAGTACTGTAACATGTATACCTATATATTAATGGTAATATGCATGAATGTGTATATAAAAATACAAGGTGATGCCATGTGGTATCACCTTTATTTATACATAGCATCACGTTTTATATATTTCGTGATCAAGTTATTCATATTTTATATATATATATATATATATATATATAAATATATATATATATATATATATATATATATATATATATATATATATATATATATATGTGTGTGTAAATGTACCCCTTAATGTATTTGACCGAACCGTAATAGGTTCCTTCCTCGTGAGGTGTATTATGCAATTCAGCCAAAAAAAATATATATAAGAATGATGTAGTATCTAGAAAGTTGAGTGAAACCGCATAACCAGCTGCTTACGTCGTTAGTGAAGTCATTAAGAGTAAATTACTATATAACTGAATTTAAACTAATCCCTGCATTGCATAAACTATTACTTATTGTCAAGGGAGAGAAATTAATATCTTAAATTAGTTTAACACAATATATATACATATTGATATATAAATATATAGTATATACATATAAATATATGTAGTATATATATATATATATATATATATATATATATATATATATATATATATATATATATATATATATATATATAATAACATATATATATAATTATATGTATGTATGTAAGAATGAAAGGTCAAAATCCTTCGGTGGAGAACTTCAGGTATAATACATAGACCAATAGTAAAAAATAAATAAATAAATAAAATAAAAACGACGAAACTAAAAATACAGCCGAACGTTTTGTAGACAATTCATGGACCTTTTTTTCAAAGCATCACATGCACAGGTTCTAATTTAGATACCATTCATGGAGATAAAAGAATAAAATCGGAGTGCGCCTTAGAAGATACTGTAGCTAGAATAATACCTCGGTTCAGTTTAGTGTACCAGTGCACAGACTGGCCTAGACCAGCTTCCAAATCTCATGTACTACGCAGGTTCCCAAGAGAAGTAAAATTGGCAAAAAGTCAGAGAAATATTTATTGGCCATCTTTCGACAACGGGAGCAGGTTTCTCGAGGGATATAATGACATGGCATCGATATCATTATACTACTCGATATTATTGGTTTGGAGTTAGAGAGTGTTTAAAACACTATAGTCCTGGAAGCAGCGTTGTCTCTCATTTTTGTAATAAAAAATGTATCTTGAGAAAATTTGATATTTGCATGATTCATATCAAAAGATGTAAAATGTTACTAACAAATCAAATACTGTATACTGTTCGGTGCCTCCGTGGTGTTTATAAAGACCCAACTCCTCCAAGAGAGCCTCGATTCTCAAACAATGGAACGTATTTATGATTTAAAAAGCACGAATCTGCAGTTAGAGTACTTGGTTCATGAAAAAAAATAGAAAAAAAAATTCTTATACGATTAAGACACCGCAATATACTGTCTCAGCCGTGAAACAACCATACGCAATGCGGTTGTTTCTGATAAGTGTTTGCCAGGATTAGTTTTGTAATAAAATAAGGTGCAAAAGCAATAGTACAATACAGAAATAAAATCCAACATCAAGCCTTCCAATTACGTCAGGAAAAAACGCACACAATAGTCTACAAACAAATTCTTATGACACGTAATTGCGCTGCGTTAGTTTACACTAGACGACCTATGATTTCCAAACTACCGCAATACGCAATCGTAAACAAACACTCTAAACCTAAGACGCTGGGAAAACGGTCACAAACATTACTTTAACTCGAGTTTCTTGAAACCTGACGGCATTTTGAGGTAGAATTACACCCTACTGTAATTCTAGGTCCTAGCCCATCAAAGGTCAAAGGGCGAATGTTAAGCCCTTAATTACAGGTAAGGCTTGTAATTTGAGTCTCCCAATTCATAACAATTATGACGTGGGTGCTTTTCAACTGGCGCTGCAGGTCTTTCATCGCCTTTTCGAAAGGCAAAGTAACGCCATTTCAAGATAATGTCTCGACTTTCTTTCTGTAATCCTGTGTAGTCAGAATTCTGAAATAATAGTTTTGATATAATTCATACGGTAAATGTATACCACGTTTTATATAACAGGATTACCCAAAATATAAGAACCCATTCCATTATCTCTATGGCTGATGGAAAAAAAAGGTGAATGATTTCTGTTATTATGGATTGCACAGAGAATGAGCTTATAGTAACTTTTAAGTTAATAAACAGTAATGGGACTCAACATCGTACGCAGTCATTCTCACCGAAAGAGACCAGAGAATTCCGTCGCCGGTTTCCTCTTAATCAAACGAAATCAATCGGATTTCATTTGGGCCTCAAGGTGA
>NC_061094.1:31869275-31876775 GCF_015104395.2 Macrobrachium nipponense
ATAACAAAATGGATCAACCAACAATTACGGGCATATTTCGACAGCAGCTATACATTTCCAGCAAAATCACAGCAATGTTGTACAAAACTTTAAAACTACTGAAATATATTCTGCCAACAAGTATCAAAACCATCGAAACTTTTAGCAACAAAAATGCGAAACATAAACTAAAGGCTACTTTCATTTTGACGCTTATTAAAAGAAATTGTTTTTCGTTATATTCGATATAAATTTCTGCGAAGCGAGAACTGATCTATGTTAAAATTTTTCGAAACAAATTCAAAATTATCATCTTTATGCAGATAGATTTGAACGTTGCAGACTATGGTGTAACAAGCAATAAAAACTCATGACTTAACCCTATTAAAACGCTACGGAGTCATCTGATCCATCTACGCCCACCTCTCTATATAATCGATGTTCACCAGAGGTCAATACAGTGGGTCAGCTACAGTAACAAGCAGTTGCCGCAAGTCACCATAACAAGGGGAATGAAAATACTGCATATTTATTACTTCCGGTAACACGAAAAAAATTTTTGTGAACTGTATAAGACTTCTCACAACGGCTGGAGGCAAGACAATCTTTTCACCTCGTTCGATTTATCGACTCGACTTTACTACAATTGCATGACCAAGAACGTTGCTGCCAGAGACACACACGCCATGCAATGGGGTGCCCAAACTTTCTTACGTGTACTTATTGGTATTACATTTTTTGTTTAACCATTGACATTAAGATTCCATAAACACAAACAAAGGCATTTAACAACCCCATTACGGCATAATAATTAACATGTAATAAACTACTCAAAAGTAACGTAAAACTTCTTGGGTCTGGCAGGCACGTTCATCCAGGTAAACCGAGGTAACGTTGTCGTTGAGCTGAAGGGGAGAGGGATGGTATTATTATAAAAAGGGGCGAGCTGGAGGTGGGAGGTTGGGGGATATTACGGGCCTGGTGGTGGTAGTGGTGGCGGTGGCCGAGTAAGGAAAGAAAGACATGGAGCGGATGAGACTAAAGGAAATGGCCAGAGGACATTGCCTGGGATTCTTGTTCAGTTATGATCTTAACAAACTGTTTAACTGTCAAGTTAGGGGTCTCAAACCTACAACCCATACACCACTATATTCCTTTGATGTAACCCAATCTTCTACAAACATTATCATCTTAACAAAAGCTTTCATACGCATTAAAGAAACTACTCAAAAAGTTTCCTGTTGCATGCCTACAGGCTTGGATCCTGAGTGGTTAGATTTTTCCTTAAATAGTCATACCCCAGTAGTACCCCGGACACTTAAGATGGTTTTCCCACCAAGAGTCAAGGTGAACCAATAAATTAGCAAAAATTCACTTGGTAAGCTGCATCTCAATAAAAGCAGATTAATTCCTCGAAAACTACTATTCCTCTCACTACACAACCTTTCTGGGGTGGTCAAATGCTAACCTGGAAGTCTTGGGTGGCCTTCAGCTCATACCATATACCCATTTAAATCAAGCATTCCACTTTTTCTTCTATGTGAAATAGATGGACCCCCCTCTGGCCTTGGGGTGACATCACAAAAATTCAACGCGAGAAACTTACGAGGCAGTAAACTTTCAGGGTAAAGAAAACTCGAAAAACTTCAGCCTATGGTTAACCAAAGTTAAGTGAGCTTACCTGTGTCAAAGCCGTGAGATTCAGGATCCAATAACTCGGGATATAAGCACTATAAAAAGCTTTAAAACGATAAAATCCAAATAAAACTTGGAGCACCACAGCGGTGAACACACTCACAACCTTCACGTTACAGGGGTTCACACAAACTGACTAACAGGTAAGGCGAGTGAGAGTTGGAGCGACGGCCACCGCACAAAGTTACGAACCTCCTCTAGTCGTCACTCACTTCACAGGTGAATTTCCTCACTCGTCCTAAGTCTCACGGACTTGGCGTAGTGTGCTCATACATTAAAAGACAATACCTCTACTCTGAGAGCGACAAATTAAAGTTCTTCGAAATTGCGGTCTCTTTCATGCCTAACCCTAGTATACTACGAAGGGAGTTACTATTGGTTGTAATTAAAGTATACGAAGACAATCTTGACTGTAACTAGGCAACCAACTTTCAGCGTGAGCAACGATAAATATAGCTTTGGATTCTCTTTAAAAACTGGTTGATTAAAAATACACGCATTTATTGCTCCAATATCCTTTGTTCCACACTTAGGCAGCAGATTTTATTTACTTGTTACAGTGAAATTACAACAGTACATAATCTAGTACATACAGCTGAAAGATCGCGACAGAAGGTGAGGTTACCGCACTCATGAGAAACCGATCTATATAATAAATAATGAAATAATAAATACGTACGAATAAGCTCCAACATGCGAATGGTCCACAAAGTCAATTTATGTAAGCAATCACTTTTGAAGTTATTAAATAAAAAAAATGAGCTGACACAGATTGAAATTTAGTATGTACGTATGTGCGTGAGCGCGCGCTCACACACACATACACACACATATATATATATATATAATATATATATATATATATATATATATATATATATATATCCACAAAGACTAACTTCCTATCCTTGAATCCGAGCAGGAAATAAATAAACCTTTTACTTTCCGTGGTCGGATTCGGATATAAGAGAATTTAAAAGGTCACTACGGGTATGAAAATACTTTTTCATGTTATATATATATATATATATATATATATATATATATATATATATATAATATATATATATATATACTATATATATATATATATATATATATATATAGAGAGAGAGAGAGAGAGAGAGAGAGAGAGAGAGAGAGAGAGAGAGAGAGAGAGAGTTTCATCCATCTGACAATCTGCTAATCCCAGCAAATGTTTATGTCAAGTTTTCTGAATTCAATGATTTGCAGATTTGCTTCCTTTCTGACAGATTCTCTCAGAAGACAGGGCAAGCCTTTGCCTATAGCTATAATACTTCCATTAAGACCTGAGCAGTTGCCAAGCAGTATAAATATACCATATGACAACGACTTCTTGGCAGTTCATGACAAACCACGTGACTTCGTTGACAGCCCTTCTGGGCGAGACTGGCCGTGACGTCACTGTTCAAAGGCTGCACCACAAATCAACGCTTTCTCGTAAGGTTTCGTCTAATGTTTGAATTAATCCTAAATGGTAACTAGTCTTCAATTTCAGACAGTTTCCCGGATAAACCAATGTCAAATATTTGTTTTTCATTAAATGGTGTGGAGTATGCAGCGAGTTAAATAATTTCCGATATATCCCTTTTTATTGAAAGACAGTTGCAAGATACTCTCTCCCACCCTCGCTCTCTCTCAAAGACCTGTAGCATTCATGGATCACCGATGTCTACGTGAACAACAAAGAACATAACACTGGATTCACCTTTCTGTATTCGTCAGCAGTTTTAAAATTAGTTTCTCAAACTTTTCTCTTTCCTCTTTCTGGTTTATTAACCTTTAATAAGATCCCCATAGTCCCTTTACACTTTTTACAAAGTTACACACTTTTCTATGTGTATTTTTTTTTTATAATATTCTGTAGCTTAAAGTACCGTAACCTACAGTACATGTAAGAACTTGACACACATACACAAACAATTCCGGATCTTCATAACACCCTCCCAGGATCCCATTATAAACACATCTCTGTATCTGAACGAAGTTAGTGAATTAGATATGTGATATTTGTGACTTTATATTTGTAGGTACAAATAATTGAAGGTGCAAATAATTTTGTATAGGTGACAAAACTTCATACGTATATATATGTATATATATATATATATATATATATATATATATATATATATATATATATAATATATGTAGTATGTAATATAATCAGAGGAGATGAACGTGATTTATTAAAAGCGAAAACCACAACCAAATAATAGTCAGAAGATCCGAGCCAAGCACTTTATTCACGTCGATGTGTGAACAAACGTGATAGCGTTTGATACGGATTTTCTGACTATACTATACATACATACATACACACACACACACACACACACACACACACACATATATATATATATATATATATATATATATATATATATATATATAACTTAAAATTCAAAATTTTCATAGCACAATTTTTATAAAATTTTTATAAAAAGGCCACAACTGGCTCGAAATTTATTTTCTTTTCCATAACCATTTTTTTTTTTTTTTTTATAGTTTTTCGTTGGTATAACGAGAGATGCCGTCATTGAAGTCGTAGTTTAACTTCGTTAAGATTATAGAGAACTTATCATCAATATATATATAAACAAGGCAATTTCTGTCCGTTTGTCTGTCTGTTTGTTTGTTTGCTCGCTATGCACGCCCAAACTATGAATGCTAGTGCTACCAAATTTTTTGTACCAAAGATTCCCCTCCCACCAAGGAAGGTTTTAGTCAATGTCCGAAATTCGAAGTCCGTTTCTACAGGGGTCATAACCCCTTATTTTCATATCCTCTCATTTTTTACAACTTTCGGAGTTGACATCTATGTAGAAATGTTTCTGAAGGTACAAACAGGCTCCCCAACATAAGAGGGCCATAAGGCACCATCAATTATAAGGGGGGCACCCCCCGAGGGTTTCCTACAATATTAAAGGGCAGGAGACCTACGCCCTTTCGGCTTACAGAGCAAGGGAGAAGGGGGTTGTAGCCTGTTTAACCCGACCACAAGGTCAAAGATTGGCCCATTGCATTCAAATTTGGTATCATGAGTTAAAATAAATGACTACTAACGCATTTAACATCAATATCAAAATTTAACTATAGGCCAAGTTTTATCAACGGCCGTTTAAGGGAGGCCTCGCGATGAAAATCTTTACCGAGCAACCTATCGCAACATGTATGCGCCTGCCGCCGGCCGGCGGTGCCTGGCTGGGGATGTACGTCCAGATCATTAAGAAGTGAATGTGCGTTCGATAACACGTCCTAAGGACGGGTACAGCTGCTAGTATTTTTTCAAAAGCTTTCCTATTCGGGACGAAGGTTAATGAAGGGCTGTTTGGCGTCCGCTCGTAAGTTTTCTTCCAATGGGAGGTTACTGTATATGAGATGAAGAAAAACCCGAATGTGTCTGCAATACCTATGAAAGAAATTGCCAACGAACAACTGTAAGTTCTTTGTTAACCTTTAGTTCCGAAGGAAAGGAAATTGTTAACAAAAATTATTGCGATTAAAAAATTCTTGTCTATTATAATAAGGCCTCCTTCTCAAATATTTTTATTAGATAAGTTTCTCCCTTGAAAGTCATGCCTCTAATCCTTTTAGGAAGATTACAACTTTTCCTTGTTGTTTTTTCCTGTACTGTCTTAGGAAGATTACAACTTTTCCTTGGTGTTTTTTCTAATACTTTATAAGTTTCACACCAATGTTTTCTTAGACGACGTATAGCGCATAAAAAGGAGGTACAAAACGATACAAGGATTGTTTATGAATGAAATGACCTTATTGTTGTTCCTGCGAATGTTTTGATATTAGATTCTATTAGAAAACAGACCCGTGTCTTCCGAGGATCAAATAGAAAACCTTCAGAGAGTAGATATTTTCTCCACAGAAGCCTAACCATGTCTCTTTGATGTAATGGCGCACAATCGGAGTTGTTGCTCTTCCAAGAGAAGAAAAGAAGTTTCCCAGTTATACTGAAATATATAATATTCCGGTCGTGACGAATTTATGAAAACAAAGAAGAAATACAACATTTACAATATTACGCAGACATAAAATAAGCACACTATTATAACTGCAGATACTAATTTGAACATATACTTGAATTCATAAAAGATAATACGAGTTTCTGGTTATAATTCAAAGCGTCTGTTCGTTTCAGTTGAAAAGTTTCACATGAATAGACTGATACGAAAGCAACATACTAAAGGAAAAATGAAGCTCGAAATGTAAAGAAAGGAACTATTTCTCCATCAAAGGACTGGCATAGGTTGGATGCTGTTGGCTTACCAGCGACAGTTTATCCACTGACAGAGTTCCTGACATTTTGCAGATGTCTTCTCTCTCTCTCTCTCTCCTCTCTCTCTCTCTCTCTCTCTCTCTCTCACACATCACTGGCTTCGGAAGTTCGAAATGGTACGGAAAGTCGATTGCTACAAACATTAGCAAAAGTCCTCACAAGCCGTAGAACGAAGAATGTGAAGCATTTCCTTTATCTCATCATGGCTTCCATACAAGTTCCTTTGGGCGTTAATTAATTGACTTAAACGACTCTTCAGCGGAACAGCTAATGATTAAAATGCCAACGTATCCGTTGGTCTAAAATCCGAAGAAAAGTGAGTTCCGCTAGTACTACTTTACTCTCCTGCCCTCCCGACCTTCAGCTCTTCTCTTAAATAACCTCTCTGCCAATCTGAGCTTATGCCTTGAGCACATCAACAATTCTTAACAGAATTCTGATTGTCTCATCCGGAATTCAAAAGATTTTTCTGTCCCCATGTAAGAAACCAAAGCCGATCTCTGGCGACTTTCATACTAGGTCTAGGGCTGGCTTTGACTCGGATTGTACTGATCATGATGAAAATGTCCTATGGAATTCTATCAGGAAGACCACTTTCATAAATGTAGGGCACCACATCTAGTAATTCTGATGTGTGCCTACTATTGTTTATTGTTTAATAGCAATATATGTGAGAGTCTCAGCAATACTGTACTCTGTGGCTATACTGACAATATTATTATTATACGTAAACACTTTGGGAGATTTATTTTTTTTAAGTGATGCACTTGATCTGTGTCAGTTCTTCAGTAAACTAAATGCAATGAATTATCGTCACAGTTATGGGATCTCTCTCTCTCTCTCTCTCTCTCTCTCTCTCTCTCTCTCTCTCTCTCTCTCTCTCTCTCGTGTTCATTCTTTTCAAACAGCACGAATACCTACTTCTCCTGTAAATTTGACAGGACTACAGTATATCCAATTTTTATTGCATATAATAGCTCCCCTTCGCGTGAAATGAAATAGATGACAGTCTTAGGGAATGACGGGCTTAGCAATTTGTAGTACGAGGCTAAACTACCAAAACCAAAACTGTGTTTGAATACCCGATCACATTGCACTGATAATCAATAAGTATTTCTTTCATTTATAAGCAAAAATCGTAACCAAAAATTAATCTCATCAAAGAAATTATTTTATTAAAAACCAAGACTCCTAAACTTCAATTCAATACGGAATTAGCGCTGTGGCCCATAGGGTCTATGCCTATACAGTTAATCCTTGATATGTTTACGGAGTTTCGGTTTCTAACATCTGACGAGTATACCACGGTCTTATTTTACCTAGTCGCATAGGTCTTTCACTCCCTACTCTGGAAAACTGGAAATATCGTCCAGGAAGTATCATAGTATCATGGATGATGATCGTAAATTCAAGGGTTGCTATGCTACTTGAAACCATCATACCCTTTAAGAATATGCTATATGATTTTCCCCCCACACATATGTGCTCAAAGTCTACAGATATTTTACCAT
>NC_061094.1:31879275-31889275 GCF_015104395.2 Macrobrachium nipponense
GACTTGTTGGGGTGTTAAGCGGTTGGGTAATCTGGACGAATGCTGTTTCTGTTTGTAATGGCCTTATTGTACATACATATATAATTCTTTTTCCACTTTGCTTTTGTGAGAGCTTTCTTGCTCAATAGTTTTACGTTTTGTATTACTTTGTGCCCCGAAGATGTGGTAAATACACGAAAGTACTTGGCACTCTGTCTTTTCATATATATATATATATATATATATATATATATATATATATATATATTATATATATATATATATATATCATATATATATAGGTGCAAGGGTAAAAGCGAATATTTTTATTAAGCGCCAACGTTTCGTTTTGTTGCATCAAAACATCTGCAAAGCTTGCAAAGTTACGATTAACAGATATTTAAAAGAAATGCTCACAATTACTGTTTCTAAAAATGTGGAAGTGTAAATATTAAAAAAAAAAAAAAGTAAAAGTACCAATCAGAAAAACTACAACCAAGTACGACCAGACTAAATTAAGTCCGCTTCCTAGACCCCCCCCCCCTCCTCAACACACTAGGTAATAAAGTAACGACCATCATCATTCGGTTTCTTATTTGTGACCTTAATAGTCTTGGAAATTCTGATGCGCCTAATAAGGATGTTCCCTTTGACCCTCCAACTTTTTTGTCTTTCACTTAAAAAGTAGTTAAGTTAATAAATTTCTGTGTTAAAACAAGACACTTTTCAAGTATAAAAGGCCATTAAAACACTATGGTTTAAAGCTGAGGACAACATCTCGGTGGACTAACTTCCACCCTTATCAAGTAAGTTAGTCCACCGAAATATAGTCCTTAGCTTTAAACCAGTGTTTTAGTGGGCTTTTACACTTTATATATATATATATATATATATATATATATATATATATATATATATATATATATATAGAGAGAGAGAGAGAGAGAGAGAGAGAGAGAGAGAGAGAGAGCAGAGAGAGAGAGCATTTATAAGTCTATAATATAATTATGATCGTATAAAACAGGTAAAAAACACACACGCGCGCACACATTATATATATATATATATATATATATATATACACACACACACACATATATATATATATATATATACATATATATATATATATATATATATACTATATATATATATATATATATATATATATGCGTGGGTGTGTGTACGTATGTGTGCGTGTGCTTTACTAACTGATCCAAGAAATGCTGTGAACACCTAACTCAGCTTTCATCTGAAACTACCACGTGCACCAGTGACTTTGCTCGAAAAACTAAATAGGAGAAAGTCTCCACGAGCGACAATTTGTCAACCGAAAGCCGATACGTGAATCGCTCCAACTTTCTCATTGTTGCCTGTAGCATATATCCAAGGTGATCATTCGTGTGCCTTTAAATCAACTAAAAGCGATGCTAGTTATCTCAGTTCACACAGCCGAGGAACCATCAGTCCCAGCCCGAGTTAAGAAAGCAACAGTATTTGAACCCTAAAATCAAGTATGCCACTCTAATTGACTTGTGGGTCACAAGTGAAGTTTGTGTGAGAGAGAGAGAGAGAGAGAGAGAGAGAGAGAGAGAGAGAGAGAGAGAGAGACGTGAGTGGTCACTGCTCATCCAGAAAATTTATCGTCGTATTCTGATTAAATCCAGGAAGATCTTGACGAGGTAAGACTCACCCAACAGGGCCAGTTGCTCGACAAGGAAATCCGCCAGTTCCGTGGAGATAAAACTATTCCTAAATTACTTTCTCTTTGAAGCTTTAAATTTTAAAATTAAAGACCTTGTCTAAGATCATCTCCGGAAATGTTATTTACTTCAAAAAGACAATACCTGATAAAGTAAAGGCAGACATACGCAAGAGTCAGGTGATGATCTATTTGGTCCAGATTTATACTACAAAAACATTCTAGTTTCTGAGAAAGTGCACAAATGTGTGTGTGTGTATGCGTGCGTGTCTGTTTACGTTTGTGTGTAGGTGAGCACCAGAGAGAGAGAGAGGAGGGAGAGAGAGAGAGAGAAAGAGAGAGAGTAAATTTTATGATTGGTTTCACTGAAAAGGGATGAAGTTCAACGAGTTCAGGCCTTTCAGTTTTGCCGGTGAGCATTTTGACGGAACGCTGAACACTCACGTCTCGTGTTTTTATTCTCTTCTTCCCTCTTTCTTTCTACCATAGCTGCTACCAACATCAGTCGACTAACAACTAGTTACATAATTCACGACTTAGGTCAACCAATGGGTACTGGATTTTAGGGAACAAGTCGAGGTCAACAAATGGGTACTGGATTTTAGGGAACAAGTCGATACGTCCTTCCCTGTCCACTTCGAGCACCGAGCGCGTTAACCACTGAGCCACAAGGCCAGAGAAAGACCAAAGCTCCTTGGCTAATGTTAATTATAGTAGACGTTATTATCTGAACATTTTTCCTAACCAGACCTTTCATATGACGAATATCCAACTATTCTGTCAGCTGAAAGTCTCATAAACAGTTATTATTGGCATGATGCAATAGTGGCCACTCAAACCACTGACATCATTCCCGCACCTTCCTCTGTAACGCAAACTTACATTAATTAATTAATTTTAAATTAGTCTGTGATAAACTCACATAAAGTAATTAACTTTTTGTATGTTTGTTTTTAATTTATCTCAGACTGTAATGGATAGCTTTTAAAAGACCTTTGTTGATTTCAATGGCTATTAAACACTCCGACCTTTGTTATCACTGATAAGTCGCTCCTTTGTATGGCAGAAGAATTAATGTATAACAATTATCTTTACTCAGCTCAAATCTTTTGAACTGACGAGTACCGCAATAAGAATACAGTATATAAAACCAATATTTATTATACTGAAGGAAAAATTCTGACTATATATAGACATTATATATATATATATATATATATATATATATATATATATATATATATATATTATACATATATATATATATGTATATATATATATATATATATATATATTTGTGTGTGGTTATTATATACGATGTAATAATGGTGATAGTGTCTGAATGAGGGAAATATTCCGTTGGAATATATGTGGATTAACAGTTTTACTCGCAAAGGTAAAGGTGATAGAAGCCACTGAAAGAATTTTAGGGATTATTATATTAGGGAAGATATAAAGCAGGATTTTCACTGTAAACGGTAAAAGCAGATGACAGGATGGCCCACAGGGGAAGAACATTGTGGGTTTGAATAAGGAAGAGGGTATGTGGGCGGATCAAGTTTTTTTTCATGAAATAGTTTGGTACGAAGTCTGAAAGTAAACGGGAAAAGTTGTATAAGACATACATGAACCTAGAAAAAAAAAAGGTTTTGACAGAACTGATAGATAGTCAATGTGGAAGGTGTTGAGAATGTGTTATAGTGTTATAGAACACATGTTCCACGGACATGAAAAGTTTCATAGTTAAACGAAGCTTGTGTTGGTCTAAGTAGCCAAGAGAGTTACTGGTCTGTTGTAGATGTGGTTGTGAATAAAGGGCGCGTTATGTCTCAATGGTTGATTAATGTCTTTCGGTATGGACTGATGCAAAACGTCAAAGAAGGAATAGTATATGAAATGTAAAGCTATAAGATAAGAAATTGAGTCATACATAGGGTATGGAATGGCTGATACTTGTAAATGGTGAATTCCATATTGGTGATGGTGAGGACAAACTGCAGAAACTATTGAAAGTTTGAAACTGATTGAAGAGGAGACAGTTATAAATAAATGTATACAAGAGTGAAGAGAGCTAAATGGAGATCTGAGAGATGAAGCAATGGATGTTAATATGGATGGTGGAAATATGTGGCATAAGCACTTAGGAGTAAATATAGAGGATGAATGGTAAGATGAGAGAAGAGACGAGCTACAGAATAAATGAAGCAAAACAGAAGGCAGAGAGTGTGCATTGGAATTAGAATGTGAACCTGAGTTTTCTATGGGAATGTATATAGGAAATACTGAGCCAACTCTTCTTGACGAATGTGAAACGAAGAACCTGGATTAAAATGAAAGATATCAAGGCGTGATCCGACCTCCAGCTTACTCGGAACGCGTGCATAATTTTACAGCATGCATAAGTTGTACACATTATATTCCTAACTTAACTTTTAACGTAAATTAAAACGTGCTAATATTTATGAACAAATAGAGCGTTGTTTCATCAACGCAAATTGAAATAAATACGCTACATCTTATTGGAAATCATTTTTTCTGTACTGTTTAACATGCACATTATTTATTTATTACATTTCCATATATCCCATCCCAAAATTCCTGTATCTTTAACTCAACGCTAAACACCCTTTTCAGACCTTTGTATGCTCTTCCATAGACTTTTACTGTGGCCCCGCCCCCCCCACACACACAAAGTAGTTTGTAGGCTTACTCCACGAGTAAGCAAAAAGCTGAATTTGACGAGTTAAACTTTTCTGCGTAGTATATATGGCGTAAGATTATCGATGTGTACGTACCAGAGTATCTGCAGATGGTTTGGTCTTGTGGAAAGACTGGATGACAAAATGTTGGTTAAAAAAGATACTACAGACCTAGAAAGGGTAGGATAGAAGGGGATGGAAGAGGCACAAGAGAGAAAGAATGATAATATTAAGGAAGTACAAAAACTTGAGCAAAACAGGGGTGAATGGCCCAGTTAGTGTACCAAGACTCGACGTGTTGTTGATAAGCCTTCTGTTTAATGTAGGACACGACACATCTAATGTGACAGCTTTATTTAACAGGGATTCATCCGCGATCAAATAGCATATGACAATGATCGTATTGTTCTCTCTCTCTCTCTCTCCCTCTCTCTCTCTCTCTCTCTCTCTCTCTCTCTCTCTCTCTCTGGTGGTGTTCCCTCTTAGAAGGAAACGGCTTAGTGTTGAAAAAAAAATACAGCAATAAACAAATACATATATAAACACACATAAAAAAAGCATACATTTTTATCGTTACAGACAGGAACAAACCCACATGGTAACGTAATACTCGGATACAGTGTCTCCCTCCTTGTAGCGCCACTCTGACCCCCCACTTGGACCGGACCACCCCGAGGAGATAGATACTTTATCGCCAAGTAGGTTTTATCATCAGGGTCTTATCTAAGCGGAGCCAACGAAGGCACGTGATGTGGAACTTTGAGTGCTGTTTTCTATTTGCCTTATGAAAACTCAAGTGTTATGAAATTCTGATAAGCTTTACACTACTAACATGCATCGATACAATATGTCTATGTTCGATAATGTACTACTCTGGGAAACAGTTAGGTAGTTAGATTGTATGTGTGCTTATCTACAAATTATTCACTGAAATCTCATTATGATACTAGGACGCAAAACTTAGGGCATGCTCTTCTATTATAAGTACAACACACACAGACACACACACACACACACACACACACACACATATATATATATATATATATATATATATATATATATATATATGGTAAAAATGTTGTTACAACAGAATTCCGTCTAATAAAAGGAGCTCATAAAAACGCCAAAATATAGAAAGTAAGTACTTACTTTCTATATTTTGGCGTTTTTATGGGCTTCTTTTATTAAATATATATATATATATATATATATATATATATATATATATATATATATATGTGTGTGTGTGTGTGTGTGAGTGTATGTGTGTGTGCGTATATCTGGGTATGTAGCAACGGAACACGGAGTCGAGATATATTATTTCTGACGACACGTGCGACATATGAACATACGCCTAGCCAACTGAATGTTAAATACGCAGCCTCATGCAAAATATTTAGCCCAGACAGCTATGTAGTGATGCAAAACCAACAACATTATCAGATAACCCATAATGCAAAAAGAATAACTAAATCCTGAGAGAAAACGAGTTCCTGTCACGCTACCTGCGACTAGTTCCAGGTATTATGGCGTAATTCAGTTTTATTAGTACGCTGCAAGTATAAACAAACGAACGTAATATCCTAAAATGTGCATGCATGACCACCTATAAACATAGGACCCCTCTCTCTCTCTTTCTCTCTCTCTCTCTCTCCGCTTGTAAGTCTTGAGACCAAAAAAAAAAAAACTTTTAATCATGTAATATCTTACTTGGGTAAGCCTTGGTAATTACTTACAACTTAAGTTTCCTCACCAAGGATTCAATTGATTATATAATTGGAATCTGAATTGAAAGCTTTCTCTGAGTGCAGGGAAAATGTAACGGTGCTCCACATTCTTCCTGGGCGGTCAGGCGTGATTATAATATACATACATATATATATATATATATATATATTATATATATATATATATATATATATATATATGTGTGTGTGTGTGTGTGTGTGTGTGTGTGTGTGTGTGTGTGTTTCTTTCATTATGTCAAGCTACTAAAATAATATCGAAAATATGTGGATAACAGCAAAATTAATTATTATTACCATAATTATAAAATTTTTCACTTTACAATAATGAAAATGAAATAATGTTAAAATCCGGGCAGATAACTCAGAGGCCTCATATTAAATGCCTGGCTCTCTGTTCAGCTCAGTTTAACTCCACAACGCATGACAGACGTCCCACTATTAATTTAATTAAACTGCTTTCCCCCTTTTCTTTCGCTGCGAGGGCACATCGTTTTCATTTGCTTTTAATAAAAGACAGAATAAATGGATCGCCAGCTGGAGGGTCATGAGAGGTATTCTTAAAGGTTAAAGATTATCAATGGATATATGTTATTCTCTTGATTGACGTCGCATCAACTATGGTCATCATTCAGGCAGGGATCACAATTTGCGATCAAGTATCAGAACAGTGGCTTCAATAAAGGCTGTCCATTATACGGAGACAAAATGAGTTTTCATTATTAAACAAAAGTTGACTCTGGCATCAGAGGAACTATCTCTCTAGATATACTATCTTAAAAAAACTCTTCTCAGGATTCCGGTAAGGTAATCACAATATTATTGGGAAAAAACTGTGCAATCATATTGAGCTAAAGTCGCAACATAAGGGCTTTATAAAGACTTCGAAGTGTCTTCTACTATGGTGTATTAAATGCAGATTTCTTAATTCCAATGACATAATTACCTCATACTTTTTTCAACCCATGCAGTTCCACCTGGCTTCTGAAGTGAGCTCCGAAGGAGGGCCCTTCTTTCCCTCAATACCTCAGGTAAGCACAAGAAGAGACCAATTTTCTACAACAATTGCCTTAAGTGCCCCCTGCACGCCCTGGGAGCACCGTAGTGGGAACCATTGCTGGACCAGGAACCCAGAACTCCCTCCCCTCTGGAAATCATGAAGTTCTTCTAATGTTAAACCTGATTTACTCTACAACTGACAAAAGGTACAGGACGCAGCCCTTACTTTCTGCAATTCCTCGAATGCACTAAATTAATTCAACAATCTGTTCTAAGATCACTTTGAATTTCTTTGCCTAATGAGGCTCAACTTTCTGCACCAGTTGCTAGGTGATATTAGGAATATTTGCAGACAAGTAGAGTTATATGATTTTTCAATATCAAACCAAAGCAAAACCCTTGTAAGAGACACTCGTATAAGGATTTTGGAGGGAAACTGTGGTCTATGGTCGCCAGTTAGGCAAAGGAGAGCTCTAAAACTGAAGGCTGGGGTAATTCTTAGGTATTGGAGAGCGTCAACAGACTTTTATGTCTTCTGAATCCAAAAAGGTTAAATGAAGACTTTGAGTAGCCACAAATAAAAGGTTCAACATCTGAATCTACTGTCATTGTCTCCAGTTCTACTCCCCTCCATTTTCTCTTTCCTATCCGCTATGAAGCAAGTCTTGCCTTATAGTAGACTTGTCCCTTGTCACTCAGAAATACCCATAGCTCACTTTCATCTAAATCATCAGAAGTGCTTGTAAAACAGGATATTCTGTAGCGAATACAGGAGAAAACTTAATTAACAAAACGACTGGGTAACTCATCCAAGAACATACAGACATGCAAACACACACACACACACACACACACACACAGCTATATGACACATGACGGGGAAAAGGCTGGTGAAAGGTTGAGAAAGTTTCTGTAATGAAGAGGTTGCAGACGAGTAGATAAATTTACAAGTGAGATGCTGCGAAAATGTGGTGACAGCATGACTCAGAGGCTGACCAAGGTTTGCAAGGTACGAGTGGATGAGGGAAAGGTTCTAAAGGCCTGGGTGAGATGAACGGTCGTTCCATTATGTAGAGGTAAAGGTGAGAGACAACTGTAATCAATACATGGGCATAGCATTATTTCGAACACCAAGAAGGTATGCGGTAAGAGTTGATTATAAAGGTTCAAATGATGCATGGGACATGGGGTAGAGTTAAAGTGATGATATAAACATAAAAAGCGCACGTATGTGTGGATCTTGTTTGTGTTTATTATGAACCAGTAATGTTAGAAATTTGTGTGTGTGTATGTATGTATATATATATATATATATATATATATATATATATATAATATATATATTATATTATATATATATATATATATATATATATATATATATATATATATATATATATATATATATATATATATATATAGATATATATATATATAGTACTGGTAATCTTCTTAGGCACGAAGATATAGTAATTCAGTTGTATTCCACATAGGAAAATGAAAAAAGGTATATCTCAGAAAATGCCCAACAGTTTCGTCCTCCAATGGACCTCTTCTTGGATCGTTTATTAAGCGTTTATTAAGGAAATAAACGCTCCAAGAAGAGGTCCATTGGAGGACGAAAACTGTTGGGCATTTCTGAGATATACCTTTTTTCATTTTCCTATGTGGAATACAACTGAATATATATATATATATATATATATATATATATATATATATATATATATATATATATATATCATGATGATGCACAACGAATAGCTACCTGGAATGATATTCAGAGGAAGGAAGTTCTCTTCATTAATTCACGAAGGACAGAACGAGTGGTTCTTCAAAAGATAATTAGTTGTGCAATTTCTGCCTGATTACCATACATGGCACTGCTGTTATTGCTGGTTTCGTTGCTGCTGAATCCGAGAACAGGCTTTTGCTTCAAACCTGCATAGTCAAATTCGAAATAATGTACTGTGTAACTTTTAGGGAACACTGACCAACTGCGGTTACATGTAAATATGAAGAAATTTATAAATTTTCACTCAAAACTAAAGTCCTGGCCTTTATAATCAAAATATACAAAACGTCGACCTCCCCACGCATACATAGGTAAATATTCTTTGAAAGGAGGCAAAAAAGCAACGCCAGAAACAAACTAACTGCAAAGCAGCCCTTTCAAGGCTAACGAGAATCAAAACATCGCAGTATGGGGGAGCGTTTCTCTCACGCAGCCTTGTGGAATACTAACTAATCAGACAAGAAAACATACTACCTGTGGACGAAGAACCCAACCGCCAATGTCATTTAACCAGAATACAGGAGGCCTTTGGTAGTGGTTTCTTTGTGTTATATAATACAACTCAATATAATAACAATAAAATATCAAAGCTTCTTTGTTGAAGTCGAAGCAATTTCCATCTTGTTCGAATGCCAGCTCAAAAGGTCAAATGTAAATGGTAAACAATTGAGAGTGATACTGAAGATGAAGGTAAAAAAAATGTATTCTGTTATTTAATCTCATAAATTGACGTCACAATAACTAAGGTCATCAACAACCACATTACCTTTCTTGGTAAAATAATTTAGTCACTTGAGTAGAAAACTAATAAATATTTCCCTCACGTGTTACATCAGCCATGAATGCCAATATATCCTATATATATATATATATATATATATTAATATTATTAAATATGATATATATATATATTATATATAATAGTATATATAATATATATATATATATATGTGTGTGTGTGTGTGTGTGTGTGTGTGTGTGTGTATCTAAAAAAAGGAGCTCATAAAAACGCCAAAATATAGAGATAATGCTATATTTCAGAGACTGCTGTCTCCCTTTTCAGGTAGTTGAATGAGAA